>NW_026043875.1:0-56926 GCF_937001465.1 Orcinus orca
GAAGGTTTCACGGAGCAGAATGCATCACCGACCGCTACCACGTGTGTGCACCAAAGAAGCCCTGTGCCGTGGGTGTTCTCAGGCCGACAGCGAAGACCTAGGTGTGTGCTGAACCCGCGCCCGGTGGTTCACACGTTGCGTGACCCTGTGCCTTTTGAAGACGCTCAGAGTGGGTGGCACCTGCGTGCTGCGAGCGCAAGAGGTGTAGAGTGTAAAGGCCTTGCACACTGGAGGAAGGGCTTGCATCTCATGGAGAAAATGTGTACGTCGCCCGGGAGATGGAGGCGCGCTCTTGACACCATTTCCTCTGCCCGTTTCAAACACAAGTGTTTGTACTCGATCTGGGCTGCCTGGTGAAACGCTTGGCAGTCCGCATCACCCTGAGCACCTTTCCTGAAGTTTGATTCGTAGCTGGGTAAACTCGGGCTTCAGAGGCTTAGATGAGACCAAACGTGTTCAGCTTGTGGTGAAAGCCTTAGACCAGAGGCATATAAGCTTGTGCTTGGGGCGAGGGCTAGGCAAGAACGTTTACACACTGGGTTTTTATCTTTACCCTAAGCTGTCCCTTTTGGCTGCAGCAGGCGGAGAGAACCCGCGGAGAGAGAACAGCTGCGAAGTGGATGCACACAACAGTCACCTCGATACCAGCCCCGGGCTCCCAAGCAACGATCCTTCCCCGCAGGGTACTTAACCCACCCAGGGATTCAAGCAGGGAGTTCGCCTTGTCCAACTCGCACAGGAGACTGGCATGAGATGTAGGGCTCATCTACTTGCGTTCACACTACGTGGCCCGGAGAAGTTCTCACGGAGCCGAATCCAGCGCCCTTCCTCCACCACGTGTGTACACAAAGGAGCGCTGGGCAGTGGGTGTTCTCAGGCCAAGAGAGAAGCCCTTGTTCTGTGCTGCACCTGCTGGGTGGTTCAAAGGTTTTCTGACCTTCCTGCTCTGGAAGCTTTTCAGAGCTGAGGCTACGCCTGGGCTGCGAAAGCAGAGAGGCGTAGAGGCCTTTCACACTGAAGGCGTGGGCCTGTTTCCCATGGGGAAAGTGTACGTCGCCCAACCCCCACTCCCACCACACCCCACCCCACCCCACCCCACTCCAACCCACCCCCAGCTGGAGGCGTGCGGGTTGACACCATTTTGTCCTGCCCATGGAAAATACAAAGAGGCGTACACGATTTGGGCTGTCTGGTGAGAGAATTTTGAATCGGCGGCACCCTGAGTACCTTTCCCGAAGTTTGCTTCCTAGCTGGTTAAACTCGGCATTCAGAGGCGAGATGAGAACAAACTTGCTCCGCGTGCGGCAAAGTGCCATGATGCCCTGCCCTAAATGTTTGAGCTTCTGGCCAGCGTCAGGCAAGTACTTTGACACGTAGGAGTCTCCCTTTTACTCCAAGCTGTCCCTGTCGGCTGAAGCACTCGGCGTGTCTGTATTGCAGCCTGGGAGGCCGGGCGTTGGGGGAGTCTGCCAAGTGACTGGCCTCCATTTATAGCTAACTGAGAAACTGCGTCGAAGCTTTCGGGAGCCTCTTACAGGGAATGGTTGCAGTTGGGAATTGGAGACTGTGCTGGCAAACGTCAGCAGCTCCTCTCCCTCGGAGGGCTCTTGGTGTGCCGACTCCTAACAGCCAGCACGGTCCCCAGCTCGTGAACGGTCCCATTGCGAGCCGGTCTCGTACATGAAAGAGCCACGTGAGGCTGAGCTCCAAGAGTCGGGCTCCACACCTGGAGCCTTTGGGACAGGGCAGTCCTGAGCCGATGTGCCCACCAGGGGATGCGACCAAAGTTTACGTACCACAGGAAAGCGCATCAAGGCCTCGTGTTCTCTCCATGAAATGAACGTGAGCTTGAAGGGTGATGCGTCAGCGTGCACCGTGAACAGCTCGCTGCTACGCCTGTCTTTGCCCCCTCTCACGGTCTCACGCACCCGGGCTCAGTTCCATGCAGGAATGCTGAGTGGGAGCGCCAGCCTCGCTTCTGGACTCGAAAGCCTTCCACCCCCTAATGGCAGGTTGTGTGTGTCTCTCACGTGGGGGGAGGAATGAGGTCGCCCACAGAGGTTCTGCCATGAAAGATCTAAAGACGCACGCTGCTGAGGAGCTTGTTCCTCATGGAGCGTCCCCGAAGGCCAGAAGAATGCCGAAGGTCTCTTTCAAAGCTGCCGGACGCTCTGCCGTTCTAGGCCTGAGATAAGGACCTTGTGACGGCACTGTAACCCCGCGAGATTCAGGAGACATCGCCAGTGCGAGTGGCAATCCGGAAGGAAGAACCTTCAAGGCGGAGTGTCCTTTCCTGTACGAAACGGCGCCCAAGTGGCTGAGGCAGGGAGCATTTTCCTTCACAGAACCGGCATCCTCGTATGCCTGTGGGTTACTCTAAAGAAACGACACTGTGAGCAACCTCTTCGAAAAGGCCTTCGCAAGCGACTTGGAGACAACAGCAGCGCAGTGGAGGCACAGACCATTGTCCTAGAGAGCAGCACAGTGTCTCTAGCAGCGATCGCTTCCCGGAGGATACTTAAGCCACACCGAGATTCCAGCAGGGAGTTTTGCCTTATAGCAGTACAACTCACTCAAGAAAGAGGGATGAGGTGTAGGGCTAATCTACGTGCGCTCACGCTCTGTGTCCCCGAGAAGGTTTCACGGAGCAGAATGCATCACCGACGGGTACCACGTGTGTGCACCAAAGAAGCCCTGTGCCGTGGGTGTTCTCAGGCCAACAGCGAAGACCTAGGTGTGTGATGCACCCGCGCCCGGTGGTTCAAACGTTGCGTGACCCTTTGCCTTTTGAAGATGCTCAGAGCGGGTGGCACCTGCGTTCTGCGAGCGCAAGAGGTGTAGAGTGTAAAGGCCTTTCACACTGGAGGAAAGGCTTGCATCTCATGGAGAAAATGTGTACGTCGCCCGGGAGATGGAGGCGCACTCTTGACACCATTTCCTCTGCCCGTTTCAAACACAAGTGTTTGTACTCGATCTGGGCTGCCTGGTGAAACGCTTGGCAGTCCGCATCACCCTGAGCACCTTTCCTGAAGTTTGATTCGTAGCTGGGTAAACTCGGGCTTCAGAGGCTTAGATGAGACCAAACGTGTTCAGCTTGTGGCGAAAGCCTTTGACCAGAGGCATATAAGCTTGTGCTTGGGGCGAGGGCTAGGCAAGAACGTTTACACACTGGGTTTTTATCTTTACCCTAAGCTGTCCCTTTTGGCTGCAGCAGGCGGAGAGAACCCGCGGAGAGAGAACAGCTGCGAAGTGGATGCACACAACAGTCACCTCGATACCAGCCCCGGGCTCCCAAGCAACGATCCTTCCCCGCAGGGTACTTAACCCACCCAGGGATTCAAGCAGGGAGTTCGCCTTGTCCAACTCGCACAGGAGACTGGCATGAGATGTAGGGCTCATCTACTTGCGTTCACACTACGTGGCCCGGAGAAGTTCTCACGGAGCCGAATCCAGCACCCTTCCTCCACCACGTGTGTACACAAAGGAGCGCTGGGCAGTGGGTGTTCTCAGGCCAAGAGAGAAGCCCTTGTTCTGTGCTGCACCTGCTGGGTGGTTCAAAGGTTTTCTGACCTTCCTGCTCTGGAAGCTTTTCAGAGCTGAGGCTACGCCTGGGCTGCGAAAGCAGAGAGGCGTAGAGGCCTTTCACACTGAAGGCGTGGGCCTGTTTCCCATGGGGAAAGTGTACATCGCCCAACCACCACTCCCACCCCACCCCACCCCACCCCACCCCACTCCAACCCACCCCCAGCTGGAGGCGTGCGGGTTGACACCATTTTGTCCTGCCCATGGAAAATACAAAGAGGCGTACACGATTTGGGCTGTCTGGTGAGAGAATTTTGAATCGGCGGCACCCTGAGTACCTTTCCCGAAGTTTGCTTCCTAGCTGGTTAAACTCGGCATTCAGAGGCGAGATGAGAACAAACTTGCTCCGCGTGCGGCGAAGTGCCCTGATGCCCTGCCCTAAATGTTTGAGCTTCTGGCCAGCGTCAGGCAAGTACTTTGACACGTAGGAGTCTCACTTTTACTCCAAGCTGTCCCTGTTGGCTGAAGCAGTCGGCGTGTCTGTATTGCAGCCTGGGAGGCTTGGCGTTGGGGGAGTCTGCCAAGTGACAGGCCTCCATTTATAGCTAACTGAGAAACTGCGTCGAAGCTTTTGGGAGCCTCTTACAGGGAATGGTTGCAGTTCGGAATTGGAGACTGTGCTGGCAAACGTCAGCAGCTCCTCTCCCTCGGAGGGCTCTTGGTGTGCCGACTCCTAACAGCCAGCACGGTCCCCAGCTCGTGAACGGTCCCATTGCGAGCTGGTCTCGTCCGTGAAAGAGCCACGTGAGGCTGAGCTCCAAGAGTCGGGCTCCACACCTGGAGCCTTTGGGACAGGGCAGTCCTGAGCCGATGTGCCCACCAGGGGACGCGACCAAAGTTTACGTACCACAGGAAAGCGCATCAAGGCCTCGTGTTCTCTCCATGAAATGAACGTGAGCTTGAAGGGTGATGCGTCAGCGTGCACCGTGAACAGCTCGCTGGTACGCCTGTCTTTGCCCCCTCTCACGGTCTCACGCACCCGGGCTCAGTTCTGTGCAGGAATGCTGAGTGGGAGCGCCAGCCTCGCTTCTGGACTCGAAAGCCTTCCACCCCCTAATGGCAGGTTGTGTGTGTCTCTCACGTGGGGGGAGGAATGAGGTCGCCCACAGAGGTTCTGCCATGAAAGATCTAAAGACGCACGCTGCTGAGGAGCTTGTTCCTCATGGAGCGTCCCCGAAGGCCAGAAGAATGCCGAAGGTCTCTTTCAAAGCTGCCGGACGCTCTGCCGTTCTAAGCCTGAGATAAGGACCTTGTGACGGCACTGTAACCCCGCGAGATTCAGGAGACATCGCCAGTGCGAGTGGCAATCCGGAAGGAAGAACCTTCAAGGCGGAGTGTCCTTTCCTGTACAAAACGGCGCCCAAGTGGCTGAGGCAGGGAACATTTTCCTTCACAGAACCGGCATCCTCGTATGCCTGTGGGTTACTCTAAAGAAACGACACTGTGAGCAACCTCTTCGAAAAGGCCTTCGCAAGCGACTTGGAGACAACAGCAGCGCAGTGGAGGCACAGACCATTGTCCTAGAGAGCAGCACAGTGTCTCTAGCAGCGATCGCTTCCCGGAGGATACTTAAGCCACACCGAGATTCCAGCAGGGAGTTTTGCCTTATAGCAGTACAACTCACTCAAGAAAGAGGGATGAGGTGTAGGGCTAATCTACGTGTGCTCATGCTCTGTGTCCCCGAGAAGGTTTCACGGAGCAGAATGCATCACCGACCGCTACCACGTGTGTGCACCAAAGAAGCCCTGTGCCGTGGGTGTTCTCAGGCCGACAGCGAAGACCTAGGTGTGTGCTGCACCCGCGCCCGGTGGTTCACACGTTGCGTGACCCTGTGCCTTTTGAAGATGCTCAGAGCGGGTGGCACCTGCGTGCTGCGAGCGCAAGAGGTGTAGGGTGTAAAGGCCTTTCACACAGGAGGAAAGGCTTGCATATCATGGAGAAAATGTGTACGTCGCCCGGGAGATGGAGGCGCGCTCTTTACACCATTTCCTCTGCCCGTTTCAAACACAAGTGTTTGTACTCGATCTGGGCTGCCTGGTGAAACGCTTGGCAGTCCGCATCACCCTGAGCACCTTTCCTGAAGTTTGATTCGTAGCTGGGTAAACTCGGGCTTCAGAGGCTTAGATGAGACCAAACGTGTTCAGCTTGTGGCGAAAGCCTTTGACCAGAGGCATATAAGCTTGTGCTTGGGGCGAGGGCTAGGCAAGAACGTTTACACACTGGGTTTTTATCTTTACCCTAAGCTGTCCCTTTTGGCCGCAGCAGGCAGAGAGAACCCGCGGAGAGAGAACAGCTGCGAAGTGGATGCACACAACAGTCACCTCGATACCAGCCCCGGGCTCCCAAGCAACGATCCTTCCCCGCAGGGTACTTAACCCACCCAGGGATTCAAGCAGGGAGTTCGCCTTGTCCAACTCGCACAGGAGACTGGCATGAGATGTAGGGCTCATCTACTTGCGTTCACACTACGTGGCCCGGAGAAGTTCTCACGGAGCCGAATCCAGCACCCTTCCTCCACCACGTGTGTACACAAAGGAGCGCTGGGCAGTGGGTGTTCTCAGGCCAAGAGAGAAGCCCTTGTTCTGTGCTGCACCTGCTGGGTGGTTCAAAGGTTTTCTGACCTTCCTGCTCTGGAAGCTTTTCAGAGCTGAGGCTACGCCTGGGCTGCGAAAGCAGAGAGGCGTAGAGGCCTTTCACACTGAAGGCGTGGGCCTGTTTCCCATGGGGAAAGTGTACGTCACCCAACCCCCACTCCCACCCCACCCCACCCCACCCCACCCCACTCCAACCCACCCCCAGCTGGAGGCGTGCGGGTTGACACCATTTTGTCCTGCCCATGTAAAATACAAAGAGGCGTACACGATTTGGGCTGTCTGGTGAGAGAATTTTGAATCGGCGGCACCCTGAGTACCTTTCCCGAAGTTTGCTTCCTAGCTGGTTAAACTCGGCATTCAGAGGCGAGATGAGAACAAACTTGCTCCGCGTGCGGCGAAGTGCCCTGATGCCCTGCCCTAAATGTTTGAGCTTCTGGCCAGCGTCAGGCAAGTACTTTGACACGTAGGAGTCTCACTTTTACTCCAAGCTGTCCCTGTTGGCTGAAGCAGTCGGCGTGTCTGTATCGCAGCCTGGGAGGCCGGGCGTTGGGGGAGTCTGCCAAGTGACTGGCCTCCATTTATAGCTAACTGAGAAACTGCGTCGAAGCTTTCGGGAGCCTCTTACAGGGAATGGTTGCAGTTGGGAATTGGAGACTGTGCTGGCAAACGTCAGCAGCTCCTCTCCCTCGGAGGGCTCTTGGTGTGCCGACTCCTAACAGCCAGCACGGTCCCCAGCTCGTGAACGGTCCCATTGCGAGCCGGTCTCGTCCGTGAAAGAGCCACGTGAGGCTGAGCTCCAAGAGTCGGGCTCCACACCTGGAGCCTTTGGGACAGGGCAGTCCTGAGCCGATGTGCCCACCAGGGGACGCGACCAAAGTTTACGTACCACAGGAAAGCGCATCAAGGCCTCGTGTTCTCTCCATGAAATGAACGTGAGCTTGAAGGGTGATGCGTCAGCGTGCACCGTGAACAGCTCGCTGGTACGCCTGTCTTTGCCCCCTCTCACAGTCTCACGCACCCGGGCTCAGTTCCGTGCAGGAATGCTGAGTGGGAGCGCCAGCCTCGCTTCTGGACTCGAAAGCCTTCCACCCCCTAATGGCAGGTTGTGTGTGTCTCTCACGTGGGGGGAGGAATGAGGTCGCCCACAGAGGTTCTGCCATGAAAGATCTAAAGACGCACGCTGCTGAGGAGCTTGTTCCTCATGGAGCGTCCCCGAAGGCCAGAAGAATGCCGAAGGTCTCTCTCAAAGCTGCCGGACGCTCTGCCGTCCTAGGCCTGAGATAAGGACCTTGTGACGGCACTGTAACCCCGCGAGATTCAGGAGACATCGCCAGTGCGAGTGGCAATCCGGAAGGAAGAACCTTCAAGGCGGAGTGTCCTTTCCTGTACAAAACGGCGCCCAAGTGGCTGAGGCAGGGAGCATTTTCCTTCACAGAACCGGCATCCTCGTATGCCTGTGGGTTACTCTAAAGAAACGACACTGTGAGCAACCTCTTCGAAAAGGCCTTCGCAAGCGACTTGGAGACAACAGCAGCGCAGTGGAGGCACAGACCATTGTCCTAGAGAGCAGCACAGTGTCTCTAGCAGTGATCGCTTCCCGGAGGATACTTAAGCCACACCGAGATTCCAGCAGGGAGTTTTGCCTTATAGCAGTACAACTCACTCAAGAAAGAGGGATGAGGTGTAGGGCTAATCTACGTGCGCTCACGCTCTGTGTCCCCGAGAAGGTTTCACGGAGCAGAATGCATCACCGACCGCTACCAGGTGTGTGCACCAAAGAAGCCCTGTGCCGTGGGTGTTCTCAGGCCGACAGCGAAGACCTAGGTGTGTGCTGCACCCGCGCCCGGTGGTTCACACGTTGCGTGACCCTGTGCCTTTTGAAGACGCTCAGAGCGGGTGGCACCTGCGTGCTGCGAGCGCAAGAGGTGTAGAGTGTAAAGGCCTTTCACACTGGAGGAAGGGCTTGCATCTCATGGAGAAAAGGTGTACGTCGCCCGGGAGATGGAGGTGCGCTCTTGACACCATTTCCTCTGCCCGTTTAAAACACAAGTGTTTGTACTCGATCTGGGCTGCCTGGTGAAACGCTTGGCAGTCCGCATCACCCTGAGCACCTTTCCTGAAGTTTGATTCGTAGCTGGGTAAACTCGGGCTTCAGAGTCTTAGATGAGACCAAACGTGTTCAGCTTGTGGTGAAAGCCTTTGACCAGAGGCATATAAGCTTGTGCTTGGGGCGAGGGCTAGGCAAGAACGTTTACACACTGGGTTTTTATCTTTACCCTAAGCTGTCCCTTTTGGCTGCAGCAGGCAGAGAGAACCCACGGAGAGAGAACAGCTGCGAAGTGGATGCACACAACAGTCACCTCGATACCAGCCCCGGGCTCCCAAGCAACGATCCTTCCCCGCAGGGTACTTAACCCACCCAGGGATTCAAGCAGGGAGTTCGCCTTGTCCAACTCGCACAGGAGACTGGCATGAGATGTAGGGCTCATCTACTTGCGTTCACACTACGTGGCCTGGAGAAGTTCTCACGGAGCCGAATCCAGCACCCTTCCTCCACCACGTGTGTACACAAAGGAGCGCTGGGCAGTGGGTGTTCTCAGGCCAAGAGAGAAGCCCTTGTTCTGTGCTGCACCTGCTGGTGGTTCAAAGGTTTTCTGACCTTCCTGCTCTGGAAGCTTTTCAGAGCTGAGGCTACGCCTGGGCTGCGAAAGCAGAGAGGCGTAGAGGCCTTTCACACTGAAGGCGTGGGCCTGTTTCCCATGGGGAAAGTGTACGTCGCCCAACCCCCACTCCCACCCCACCCCACCCCACCCCACCCCACTCCAACCCACCCCCATCTGGAGGCGTGCGGGTTGACACCATTTTGTCCTGCCCATGGAAAATACAAAGAGGCGTACACGATTTGGGCTGTCTGGTGAGAGAATTTTGAATCGGCGGCACCCTGAGTACCTTTCCCGAAGTTTGCTTCCTAGCTGGTTAAACTCGGCATTCAGAGGCGAGATGAGAACAAACTTGCTCCGCTTGCGGCGAAGTGCCCTGATGCCCTGCCCTAAATGTTTGAGCTTCTGGCCAGCGTCAGGCAAGTACTTTGACACGTAGGAGTCTCACTTTTACTCCAAGCTGTCCCTGTTGGCTGAAGCAGTCGGCGTGTCTGTATCGCAGCCTGGGAGGCCGGGCGTTGGGGGAGTCTGCCAAGTGACTGGCCTCCATTTATAGCTAACTGAGAAACTGCGTCGAAGCTTTCGGGAGCCTCTTACAGGGAATGGTTGCAGTTCGGAATTGGAGACTGTGCTGGCAAACGTCAGCAGCTCCTCTCCCTCGGAGGGCTCTTGGTGTGCCGACTCCTAACAGCCAGCACGGTCCCCAGCTCGTGAACGGTCCCATTGCGAGCCGGTCTCATCCGTGAAAGAGCCACGTGAGGCTGAGCTCCAAGAGTCGGGCTCCACACCTGGAGCCTTTGGGACAGGGCAGTCCTGAGCCGATGTGCCCACCAGGGGACGCGACCAAAGTTTACGTACCACAGGAAAGCGCATCAAGGCCTCGTGTTCTCTCCATGAAATGAACGTGAGCTTGAAGGGTGATGCGTCAGCGTGCACCGTGAACAGCTCGCTGGTACGCCTGTCTTTGCCCCCTCTCACGGTCTCACGCACCCGGGCTCAGTTCCGTGCAGGAATGCTGAGTGGGAGCGCCAGCCTCGCTTCTGGACTCGAAAGCCTTCCACCCCCTAATGGCAGGTTGTGTGTGTCTCTCACGTGGGGGGAGGAATGAGGTCACCCACAGAGGTTCTGCCATGAAAGATCTAAAGACGCACGCTGCTGAGGAGCTTGTTCCTCATGGAGCGTCCCCGAAGGCCAGAAGAATGCCGAAGGTCTCTCTCAAAGCTGCCGGACGCTCTGCCGTCCTAGGCCTGAGATAAGGACCTTGTGACGGCACTGTAACCCCGCGAGATTCAGGAGACATCGCCAGTGCGAGTGGCAATCCGGAAGGAAGAACCTTCAAGGCGGAGTGTCCTTTCCTGTACAAAACGGCGCCCAAGTGGCTGAGGCAGGGAGCATTTTCCTTCACAGAACCGGCATCCTCGTATGCCTGTGGGTTACTCTAAAGAAACGACACTGTGAGCAACCTCTTCGAAAAGGCCTTCGCAAGCGACTTGGAGACAACAGCAGCGCAGTGGAGGCACAGACCATTGTCCTAGAGAGCAGCACAGTGTCTCTAGCAGCGATTGCTTCCCGGAGGATACTTAAGCCACAACGAGATTCCAGCAGGGAGTTTTGCCTTATAGCAGTACAACTCACTCAAGAAAGAGGGATGAGGTGTAGGGCTAATCTACGTGCGCTCACGCTCTGTGTCCCCGAGAAGGTTTCACGGAGCAGAATGCATCACCGAACGCTACCACCTGTGTGCACCAAAGAAGCCCTGTGCCGTGGGTGTTCTCAGGCCCACAGCGAAGACCTAGGTGTGTGCTGCACCCGCGCCCGGTGGTTCACACGTTGCGTGACCCTGTGCCTTTTGAAGATGCTCAGAGCGGGTGGCACCTGCGTGCTGCGAGCGCAAGAGGTGTAGGGTGTAAAGGCCTTTCACACTGGAGGAAAGGCTTGCATCTCATGGAGAAAATGTGTACGTCGCCCGGGAGATGGAGGCGCGCTCTTGACACCATTTCCTCTGCCCGTTTCAAACACAAGTGTTTGTACTCGATCTGGGCTGCCTGGTGAAACGCTTGGCAGTCCGCATCACCCTGAGCACCTTTCCTGAAGTTTGATTCGTAGCTGGGTAAACTCGGGCTTCAGAGGCTTAGATGAGACCAAACGTGTTCAGCTTGTGGCGAAAGCCTTTGACCAGAGGCATATAAGCTTGTGCTTGGGGCGAGGGCTAGGCAAGAACGTTTACACACTGGGTTTTTATCTTTACCCTAAGCTGTCCCTTTTGGCTGCAGCAGGCGGAGGGAACCCGCGGAGAGAGAACAGCTGCGAAGTGGATGCACACAACAGTCACCTCGATACCAGCCCCGGGCTCCCAAGCAACGATCCTTCCCCGCAGGGTACTTAACCCACCCAGGGATTCAAGCAGGGAGTTCGCCTTGTCCAACTCGCACAGGAGACTGGCATGAGATGTAGGGCTCATCTACTTGCGTTCACACTACGTGGCCCGGAGAAGTTCTCACGGAGCCGAATCCAGCACCCTTCCTCCACCACGTGTGTACACAAAGGAGCGCTGGGCAGTGGGTGTCCTCAGGCCACGAGAGAAGCCTTTGTTCTGTGCTGCACCTGCTGGGTGGTTCAAAGGTTTTCTGACCTTCCTGCTCTGGAAGCTTTTCAGAGCTGAGGCTACGCCTGGGCTGCGAAAGCAGAGAGGCGTAGAGGCCTTTCACACTGAAGGCGTGGGCCTGTTTCCCATGGGGAAAGTGTACGTCGCCCAACCCCCACTCCCACCCCACCCCACCCCACCCCACCCCACTCCAACCCACCCCCAGCTGGAGGCGTGCGGGTTGACACCATTTTGTCCTGCCCATGGAAAATACAAAGAGGCGTACACGATTTGGGCTGTCTGGTGAGAGAATTTTGAATCGGCGGCACCCTGAGTACCTTTCCCGAAGTTTGCTTCCTAGCTGGTTAAACTCGGCATTCAGAGGCGAGATGAGAACAAACTTGCTCCGCGTGCGGCGAAGTGCCCTGATGCCCTGCCCTAAATGTTTGAGCTTCTGGCCAGCGTCAGGCAAGTACTTTGACACGTAGGAGTCTCACTTTTACTCCAAGCTGTCCCTGTTGGCTGAAGCAGTCGGCGTGTCTGTATCGCAGCCTGGGAGGCCGGGCGTTGGGGGAGTCTGCCAAGTGACTGGCCTCCATTTATAGCTAACTGAGAAACTGCGTCGAAGCTTTCGGGAGCCTCTTACAGGGAATGGTTGCAGTTGGGAATTGGAGACTGTGCTGGCAAACGTCAGCAGCTCCTCTCCCTCGGAGGGCTCTTGGTGTGCCGACTCCTAACAGCCAGCACGGTCCCCAGCTCGTGAACGGTCCCATTGCGAGCCGGTCTCGTCCGTGAAAGAGCCACGTGAGGCTGAGCTCCAAGAGTCGGGCTCCACACCTGGAGCCTTTGGGACAGGGCAGTCCTGAGCCGATGTGCCCACCAGGGGACGCGACCAAAGTTTACGTACCACAGGAAAGCGCATCAAGGCCTCGTGTTCTCTCCATGAAATGAACGTGAGCTTGAAGGGTGATGCGTCAGCGTGCACCGTGAACAGCTCGCTGGTACGCCTGTCTTTGCCCCCTCTCACGGTCTCACGCACCCGGGCTCAGTTCCGTGCAGGAATGCTGAGTGGGAGCGCCAGCCTCGCTTCTGGACTCGAAAGCCTTCCACCCCCTAATGGCAGGTTGTGTGTGTCTCTCACGTGGGGGGAGGAATGAGGTCGCCCACAGAGGTTCTGCCATGAAAGATCTAAAGACGCACGCTGCTGAGGAGCTTGTTCCTCATGGAGCGTCCCCGAAGGCCAGAAGAATGCCGAAGGTCTCTTTCAAAGCTGCCGGACGCTCTGCCGTTCTAGGCCTGAGATAAGGACCTTGTGACGGCACTGTAACCCCGCGAGATTCAGGAGACATCGCCAGTGCGAGTGGCAATCCGGAAGGAAGAACCTTCAAGGCGGAGTGTCCTTTCCTGTACAAAACGGCGCCCAAGTGGCTGAGGCAGGGAGCATTTTCCTTCACAGAACCGGCATCCTCGTATGCCTGTGGGTTACTCTAAAGAAACGACACTGTGAGCAACCTCTTCGAAAAGGCCTTCGCAAGCGACTTGGAGACAACAGCAGCGCAGTGGAGGCACAGACCATTGTCCTAGAGAGCAGCACAGTGTCTCTAGCAGCGATCGCTTCCCGGAGGATACTTAAGCCACACCGAGATTCCAGCAGGGAGTTTTGCCTTATAGCAGTACAACTCACTCAAGAAAGAGGGATGAGGTGTAGGGCTAATCTACGTGCGCTCACGCTCTGTGTCCCCGAGAAGGTTTCACGGAGCAGAATGCATCACCGACCGCTACCACGTGTGTGCACCAAAGAAGCCCTGTGCCGTGGGTGTTCTCAGGCCGACAGCGAAGACCTAGGTGTGTGCTGCACCCGCGCCCGGTGGTTCACACGTTGCGTGACCCTGTGCCTTTTGAAGATGCTCAGAGCGGGTGGCACCTGCGTGCTGCGAGCGCAAGAGGTGTAGAGTGTAAAGGCCCTTCACACTGGAGGAAGGGCTTGCATCTCATGGAGAAAATGTGTACGTCGCCCGGGAGATGGAGGCGCGCTCTTGACACCATTTCCTCTGCCCGTTTCAAACACAAGTGTTTGTACTCGATCTGGGCTGCCTGGTGAAACGCTTGGCAGTCCGCATCACCCTGAGCACCTTTCCTGAAGTTTGATTCGTAGCTGGGTAAACTCGGGCTTCAGAGGCTTAGATGAGACCAAACGTGTTCAGCTTGTGGCGAAAGCCTTTGACCAGAGGCATATAAGCTTGTGCTTGGGGCGAGGGCTAGGCAAGAACGTTTACACACTGGGTTTTTATCTTTACCCTAAGCTGTCCCTTTTGGCTGCAGCAGGCGGAGAGAACCCGCGGAGAGAGAACAGCTGCGAAGTGGATGCACACAACAGTCACCTCGATACCAGGCCCGGGCTCCCAAGCAACGATCCTTCCCCGCAGGGTACTTAACCCACCCAGGGATTCAAGCAGGGAGTTCGCCTTGTCCAACTCGCACAGGAGACTGGCATGAGATATAGGGCTCATCTACTTGCGTTCACACTAGGTGGCTCATCTACTTGCGTTCACACTACGTTCTCACGGAGCCGAATCCAGCACCCTTCCTCCACCACGTGTGTACACAAAGGAGCGCTGGGCAGTGGGTGTTCTCAGGCCAAGAGAGAAGCCCTTGTTCTGTGCTGCACCTGCTGGGTGGTTCAAAGGTTTTCTGACCTTCCTGCTCTGGAAGGTTTTCAGAGCTGAGGCTACGCCTGGGCTGCGAAAGCAGAGAGGCGTAGAGGCCTTTCACACTGAAGGCGTGGGCCTGTTTCCCATGGGGAAAGTGTACGTCGCCCAAACCCCACTCCCACCCCACCCCACCCCACCCCACCCCACTCCAACCCACCCCCAGCTGGAGGCGTGCGGGTTGACACCATTTTGTCCTGCCCATGGAAAATACAAAGAGGCGTACACGATTTGGGCTGTCTGGTGAGAGAATTTTGAATCGGCGGCACCCTGAGTACCTTTCCCGAAGTTTGCTTCCTAGCTGGTTAAACTCGGCATTCAGAGGCGAGATGAGAAGAAACTTGCTCCTCGTGCGGCAAAGTGCCCTGATGCCCTGCCCTAAATGTTTGAGCTTCTGGCCAGCGTCAGGCAAGTACTTTGACACGTAGGAGCCTCACTTTTACTCCAAGCTGTCCCTGTTGGCTGAAGCAGTCGGCGTGTCTGTATCGCAGCCTGGGAGGCCGGGCGTTGGGGGAGTCTGCCAAGTGACTGGCCTCCATTTATAGCTAACTGAGAAACTGCGTCGAAGCTTTCGGGAGCCTCTTACAGGGAATGGTTGCAGTTCGGAATTGGAGACTGTGCTGGCAAACGTCAGCAGCTCCTCTCCCTCGGAGGGCTCTTGGTGTGCCGACTCCTAACAGCCAGCACGGTCCCCAGCTCGTGAACGGTCTCATTGCGAGCCGGTCTCGTCCGTGAAAGAGCCACGTGAGGCTGAGCTACAACAGTCGGGCTCCACACCTGGAGCCTTTGGGACAGGGCAGTCCTGAGCCGATGTGCCCACCAGGGGACACGACCAAAGTTTACGTACCACAGGAAAGCGCATCAAGGCCTCGTGTTCTCTCCATGAAATGAACGTGAGCTTGAAGGGTGATGCGTCAGCGTGCACCGTGAACAGCTCGCTGGTACGCCTGTCTTTGCCCCCTCTCACGGTCTCACGCACCCGGGCTCAGTTCCGTGCAGGAATGCTGAGTGGGAGCGCCAGCCTCGCTTCTGGACTCGAAAGCCTTCCACCCCCTAATGGCAGGTTGTGTGTGTCTCTCACGTGGGGGGAGGAATGAGGTCGCCCACAGAGGTTCTGCCATGAAAGATCTAAAGACGCACGCTGCTGAGGAGCTTGTTCCTCATGGAGCGTCCCCGAAGGCCAGAAGAATGCCGAAGGTCTCTTTCAAAGCTGCCGGACGCTCTGCCGTTCTAGGCCTGAGATAAGGACCTTGTGACGGCACTGTAACCCCGCGAGATTCAGGAGACATCGCCAGTGCGAGTGGCAATCCGGAAGGAAGAACCTTCAAGGCGGAGTGTCCTTTCCTGTACAAAACGGCGCCCAACTGGCTGAGGCAGGGAGCATTTTCCTTCACAGAACCGGCATCCTCGTATGCCTGTGGGTTACTCTAAAGAAACGACACTGTGAGTAACCTCTTCGAAAAGGCCTTCGCAAGCGACTTGGAGACAACAGCAGCGCAGTGGAGGCACAGACCATTGTCCTAGAGAGCAGCACAGTGTCTCTAGCAGCGATCGCTTCCCGGAGGATACTTAAGCCACACCGAGATTCCAGCAGGGAGTTTTGCCTTATAGCAGTACAACTCACTCAAGAAAGAGGGATGAGGTGTAGGGCTAATCTACGTGCGCTCACGCTCTGTGTCCCCGAGAAGGTTTCACGGAGCAGAATGCATCACCGACCGCTACCACGTGTGTGCACCAAAGAAGCCCTGTGCCGTGGGTGTTCTCAGGCCGACAGCGAAGACCTAGGTGTGTGCTGCACCCGCGCCCGGTGGTTCACACGTTGCGTGACCCTGTGCCTTTTGAAGACGCTCAGAGCGGGTGGCACCTGCGTGCTGCGAGCGCAAGAGGTGTAGAGTGTAAAGGCCTTTCACACTGGAGGAAGGGCTTGCATCTCATGGAGAAAATGTGTACGTCGCCCGGGAGATGGAGGCGCGCTCTTGACACCATTTCCTCTGCCCGTTTCAAACACAAGTGTTTGTACTCGATCTGGGCTGCCTGGTGAAACGCTTGGCAGTCCGCATCACCCTGAGCACCTTTCCTGAAGTTTGATTCGTAGCTGGGTAAACTCGGGCTTCAGAGGCTTAGATGAGACCAAACGTGTTCAGCTTGTGGCGAAAGCCTTTGACCAGAGGCATATAAGCTTGTGCTTGGGGCGAGGGCTAGGCAAGAACGTTTACACACTGGGTTTTTATCTTTACCCTAAGCTGTCCCTTTTGGCTGCAGCAGGCGGAGAGAACCCGCGGAGAGAGAACAGCTGCGAAGTGGATGCACACAACAGTCACCTCGATACCAGCCCCGGGCTCCCAAGCAACGATCCTTCCCCGCAGGGTACTTAACCCACCCAGGGATTCAAGCAGGGAGTTCGCCTTGTCCAACTCGCACAGGAGACTGGCATGAGATGTAGGGCTCATCTACTTGCGTTCACACTACGTGGCCCGGAGAAGTTCTCACGGAGCCGAATCCAGCACCCTTCCTCCACCACGTGTGTACACAAAGGAGCGCTGGGCAGTGGGTGTTCTCAGGCCAAGAGAGAAGCCCTTGTTCTGTGCTGCACCTGCTGGGTGGTTCAAAGGTTTTCTGACCTTCCTGCTCTGGAAGCTTTTCAGAGCTGAGGCTACGCCTGGGCTGCGAAAGCAGAGAGGCGTAGAGGCCTTTCACACTGAAGGCGTGGGCCTGTTTCCCATGGGGAAAGTGTACGTCGCCCAACCCCCACTCCCACCCCACCCCACCCCACCCCACCCCACTCCAACCCACCCCCAGCTGGAGGCGTGCGGGTTGACACCATTTTGTCCTGCCCATGGAAAATACAAAGAGGCGTACACGATTTGGGCTGTCTGGTGAGAGAATTTTGAATCGGCGGCACCCTGAGTACCTTTCCCGAAGTTTGCTTCCTAGCTGGTTAAACTCGGCATTCAGAGGCGAGATGAGAACAAACTTGCTCCGCGTGCGGCGAAGTGCCCTGATGCCCTGCCCTAAATGTTTGAGCTTCTGGCCAGCGTCAGGCAAGTACTTTGACACGTAGGAGTCTCACTTTTACTCCAAGCTGTCCCTGTTGGCTGAAGCAGTCGGCGTGTCTGTATCGCAGCCTGGGAGGCCGGGCGTTGGGGGAGTCTGCCAAGTGACTGGCCTCCATTTATAGCTAACTGAGAAACTGCGTCGAAGCTTTCGGGAGCCTCTTACAGGGAATGGTTGCAGTTGGGAATTGGAGACTGTGCTGGCAAACGTCAGCAGCTCCTCTCCCTCGGAGGGCTCTTGGTGTGCCGACTCCTAACAGCCAGCACGGTCCCCAGCTCGTGAACGGTCCCATTGCGAGCCGGTCTCGTCCGTGAAAGAGCCACGTGAGGCTGAGCTCCAAGAGTCGGGCTCCACACCTGGATCCTTTGGGACAGGGCAGTCCTGAGCCGATGTGCCCACCAGGGGACGCGACCAAAGTTTACGTACCACAGGAAAGCGCATCAAGGCCTCGTGTTCTCTCCATGAAATGAACGTGAGCTTGAAGGGTGATGCGTCAGCGTGCACCGTGAACAGCTCGCTGGTACGCCTGTCTTTGCCCCCTCTCACGGTCTCACGCACCCGGGCTCAGTTCCGTGCAGGAATGCTGAGTGGGAGCGCCAGCCTCACTTCTGGACTCGAAAGCCTTCCACCCCCTAATGGCAGGTTGTGTGTGTCTCTCACGTGGGGGGAGGAATGAGGTCGCCCACAGAGGTTCTGCCATGAAAGATCTAAAGACGCACGCTGCTGAGGAGCTTGTTCCTCATGGAGCGTCCCCGAAGGCCAGAAGCATGCCGAAGGTCTCTTTCAAAGCTGCCGGACGCTCTGCCGTTCTAGGCCTGAGATAAGGACCTTGTGACGGCACTGTAACCCCGCGAGATTCAGGAGACATCGCCAGTGCGAGTGGCAATCCGGAAGGAAGAACCTTCAAGGCGGAGTGTCCTTTCCTGTACAAAACGGCGCCCAAGTGGCTGAGGCAGGGAGCATTTTCCTTCACAGAACCGGCATCCTCGTATGCCTGTGGGTTACTCTAAAGAAACGACACTGTGAGCAACCTCTTCGAAAAGGCCTTCGCAAGCGACTTGGAGACAACAGCAGCGCAGTGGAGGCACAGACCATTGTCCTAGAGAGCAGCACAGTGTCTCTAGCAGCGATCGCTTCCCGGAGGATACTTAAGCCACACCGAGATTCCAGCAGGGAGTTTTGCCTTATAGCAGTACAACTCACTCAAGAAAGAGGGATGAGGTGTAGGGCTAATCTACGTGCGCTCACGCTCTGTGTCCCCGAGAAGGTTTCACGGAGCAGAATGCATCACCGACCGCTACCACGTGTGTGCACCAAAGAAGCCCTGTGCCGTGGGTGTTCTCAGGCCGACAGCGAAGACCTAGGTGTGTGCTGCACCCGCGCCCGGTGGTTCACACGTTGCGTGACCCTGTGCCTTTTGAAGACGCTCAGAGCGGGTGGCACCTGCGTGCTGCGAGCGCAAGAGGTGTAGAGTGTAAAGGCCTTTCACACTGGAGGAAAGGCTTGCATCTCATGGAGAAAATGTGTACGTCGCCCGGGAGATGGAGGCGCGCTCTTGACACCATTTCCTCTGCCCGTTTCAAACCCAAGTGTTTGTACTCGATCTGGGCTGCCTGGTGAAACGCTTGGCAGTCCGCATCACCCTGAGCACCTTTCCTGAAGTTTGATTCGTAGCTGGGTAAACTCGGGCTTCAGAGGCTTAGATGAGACCAAACGTGTTCAGCTTGTGGCGAAAGCCTTTGACCAGAGGCATATACGCTTGTGCTTGGGGCGAGGGCTAGGCAAGAACATTTACACCCTGGGTTTTTATCTTTACCCTAAGCTGTCCCTTTTGGCTGCAGCAGGTGGAGAGAACCCGCGGAGAGAGATCAGCTGCGAAGTGGATGCACACAACAGTCACCTCGATACCAGCCCCGGGGTCCCAAGCAACGATCCTTCCCCGGAGGGTACTTAACCCACCCCGGGATTCAAGCAGGGAGTTCGCCTTGTCCAACTCGCACAGGAGACTGGCATGAGATGTAGGGCTCATCTACTTGCGTTCACACTACGTGGCCCGGAGAAGTTCTCAAGGAGCCGAATCCAGCACCCTTCCTCCACCACGTGTGTACACAAAGGAGCGCTGGGCAGTGGGTGTTCTCAAGGCCAAGAGAGAAGCCCTTGTTCTGTGCTGCACCTGCTGGGTGGTTCAAAGGTTTTCTGACCTTCCTGCTCTGGAAGCTTTTCAGAGCTGAGGCTACGCCTGGGCTGCGAAAGCAGAGAGGCGTAGAGGCCTTTCACACTGAAGGCGTGGGCCTGTTTCCCATGGAGAAAGTGTACGTCGCCCAACCCCCACCCTTACCCCACCCCAACCCACCCCACCCCACCCAACCCACCCCCAGCTGGAGGCGTGCGGGTTGACACCATTTTGTCCTGCCCATGGAAAATACAAAGAGGCGTACATGATTTGGGCTGTCTGGTGAGAGAATTTTGAATCGGCGGCACCCTGAGTACCTTTCCCGAAGTTTGCTTCCTAGCTGGTTAAACTCGGCATTCAGAGGCGAGATGAGAACAAAATTGCTCCGCGTGCGGCGAAGTGCCCTGATGCCCTGCCCTAAATGTTTGAGCTTCTGGCCAGCGTCACGCAAGTACTTTGACACGTAGGAGTCTCACTTTTACTCCAAGCTGTCCCTGTTGGCTGAAGCAGTCGGCGTGTCTGTATCGCAGCCTGGGAGGCCGGGCGTTGGGGGAGTCTGCCAAGTGACTGGCCTCCATTTATAGCTAACTGAGAAACTGCGTCGAAGCTTTCAGGAGCCTCTTACAGGGAATGGTTGCAGTTCGGAATTGGAGACTGTGCTGGCAAACGTCAGCAGCTCCTCTCCCTCGGAGGGCTCTTGGTGTGCCGACTCCTAACAGCCAGCACGGTCCCCAGCTCGTGAACGGTCCCATTGTGAGCCGGTCTCGTCCATGAAAGAGCCACGTGAGGCTGAGCTCCAAGAGTCGGGCTCCACACCTGGAGCCTTTGGGACAGGGCAGTCCTGAGCCGATGTGCCCACCAGGGGACGCGACCAAAGTTTACGTACCACAGGAAAACGCATCAAGGCCTCGTGTTCTCTTCATGAAATGAACGTGAGCTTGAAGGGTGATGCGTCAGCGTGCACCGTGAACAGCTCGCTGGTACGCCTGTCTTTGCCCCCTCTCACGGTCTCACGCACCCGGGCTCAATTCCGTGCAGGAATGCTGAGTGGGAGCGCCAGACTCGCTTCTGGACTCTAAAGCCTTCCACCCCCTAATGGCAGGTTGTGTGTGTCTCTCACGTGGGGGGAGGAATGAGGTCGCCCACAGAGGTTCTGCCATGAAAGATCTAAAGACGCACGCTGCTGAGGAGCTTGTTCCTCATGGAGCGTCCCCGAAGGCCAGAAGAATGCCAACAGTCTCTTTCAAAGCTGCCGGACGCTCTGCCGTTCTAGGCCTGAGATACGGACCTTGGGACGGCACTGTAACCCCGCGAGATTCAGGAGACATCGCCAGTGCGAGTGGCAATCCGGAAGGAAGAACCTCCAAGGCGGAGTGTCCTTTCCTGTACAAAACGGTGCCCAAGTGGCTGAGGCAGGGAGCATTTTCCTTCACAGAACCGGCATCCTCGTATGCCTGTGGGTTACTCTAAAGAAACGACACTGTGAGCAACCTCTTCGAAAAGGCCTTCGCAAGCAACTTGGAGACAACAGCAGCGCAGTGGAGGCACAGACCATTATCCTAGAGAGCAGCACAGTGTCTCTAGCAGCGATCGCTTCCCGGAGGATACTTAAGCCACACCGAGATTCCAGCAGGGAGTTTTGCCTTATAGCAGTACAACTCACTCAAGAAAGAGGGATGAGGTGTAGGGCTAATCTACGTGCGCTCACGCTCTGTGTCCCCGAGAAGGTTTCACGGAGCAGAATGCATCACCGACCGCTACCACGTGTGTGCACCAAAGAAGCCCTGTGCCGTGGGTGTTCTCAGGCCGACAGCGAAGACCTAGGTGTGTGCTGCACCCGCGCTCGGTGGTTCACACGTTGCGTGACCCCTGTGCCTTTGGAAGATGTTCAGAGCGGGTGGCACCTGCGTGCTGCGAACACAAGAGGTGTAGAGTGTAGAGGCCTTTCACACTGGAGGAAGGGCTTGCGTCTCGTGGAGAGAACGTGTACATCGCCCGGGAGATGGAGGCGCGCTCTTGACACCATTTCCTCTGCCCGTTTAAAACACAAGTGTTTGTACTCGATCTGGGCTGCCTGGTGAAACGCTTGGCAGTCCGCATCACCCTGAGCATCTTTCCTGAAGTTTGATTCGTAGCTGGGTAAACTCGGGCTTCAGAGGCTTAGATGAGACCAAACGTGTTCAGCTTGTGGCGAAAGCCTTTGACCAGAGGCATATACGCTTGTGCTTGGGGCGAGGGCTAGGCAAGAACGTTTACACCCTGGGTTTTTATCTTTACCCTAAGCTGTCCGTTTTGGCTGCAGCATGCGGAGAGAACCCGCGGAGAGAGAACAGCTGCGAAGTGGATGCACAGAACAGTCACCTCGATACCAGCCCCGGGGTCCCAAGCAACGATCCTTCCCCGGAGGGTACTTAACCCACCCCGGGATTCAAGCAGGGAGTTCGCCTTGTCCAACTCGCACAGGAGACTGGCATGAGATGTAGGGCTCATCTACTTGCGTTCACACTACGTGGCCCGGAGAAGTTCTCACGGAGCCGAATCCAGCACCCTTCCTCCACCACGTGTGTACACAAAGGAGCGCTGGGCAGTGGGTGTTCTCAAGGCCAAGAGAGAAGCCCTTGTTCTGTGCTGCACCTGCTGGGTGGTTCAAAGGTTTTCTGACCTTCCTGTTCTGGAAGCTTTTCAGAGCTGAGTCTACGCCTGGGCTGCGAAAGCAGAGAGGCGTAGAGGCCTTTCACACTGAAGGCGTGGGCCTGTTTCCCATGGAGAAAGTGTACGTCGCCCAACCCCCACCCCCATCCCACCCCACCACACACCATCCCACCCCCAGCTGGAGGCGTGCGGGTTGAGACCATTTTGTCCTGCCCATGGAAAATACAAAGAGGCGTACACGATTTGGGCTGTCTGGTGAGAGAATTTTGAATCGGCGGCACCCTGAATACCTTTCCCGAAGTTTGCTTCCTAGCTGGTTAAACTCGGCATTCAGAGGCGAGATGAGAACAAACTTGCTCCGCGTGCGGCGATGTGCCCTGATGCCCTGCCCTAAATGTTTGAGCTTCTGGCCAGCGTCACGCAAGTACTTTGACACGTAGGAGTCTCCCTTTTACTCCAAGCTGTCCCTGTTGGCTGAAGCAGTCGGCGTGTCTGTATCGCAGACTGGGAGCCCGGGCGTTGGGGGAGTCTGCCAAGTGACTGGCCTCCATTTATAGCTAACTGAGAAACTGCGTCTAAGCTTTTGGGAGCCTCTTACAGGGAATGGTTGCAGTTCGGAATTGGAGACTGTGCTGGCAAACGTCAGCAGCTCCTCTCCCTCGGAGGGCTCTTGGTGTTCCGACTCCTAACAGCCAGCATGGTCCCCAGCTCGTAAACGGTCCCATTGCGAGCCGGTCTCGTCTGTGAAAGAGCCACGTGAGGCTGAGCTCCAACAGTCGGGCTCCACACCTGGAGCCTTTGGGACAGGGCAGTCCTGAGCCGATGTGCCCACCAGGGGACGCGACCAAAGTTTACGTACCACAGGAAAGCGCATCAAGGCCTCGTGTTCTCTCCATGAAATGCACGTGAGATTGAAGGGTGATGTGTCAGCGTGCACCGTGAACAGCTCGCTGGTACGCCTGTCTTTGCCCCCTCTCACGGTCTCACGCACCCGGACTCAGTTCCATGCAGGAATGCTGAATGGGAGCGCCAGCCTCGCTTCTGGACTCGAAAGCCTTCCACCCCCTAATGGCAGGTTGTGTGTGTCTCTCACGTGGGGGGAGGAATGAGGTCGCCCACAGCGGTTCTGCCATGAAAGATCTAAAGACACACGCTGCTGAGGAGCTTGTTCCTCATGGAGCGTCCCCGAAGGCCAGAAGAATGCCGACGGTCTCTTTCAAAGCTGCCGGACACTCTGCCGTTCTAGGCCTGAGATACGGACCTTGTGACGGCACTGTAACCCCCCGAGATTCAGGAGACATCGCCAGTGCGAGTGGCAATCCGGAAGGAAGAACCTCCAAGGCGGAGTGTCCTTTCCTGTACAAAACGGCACCCAAGTGGCTGAGGCAGGGAGCATTTTCCTTCACAGAACCGGCATCCTCGTATGCCTGTGGGTTACTCTAAAGAAACGACACTGTGAGCAACCTCTTCGAAAAGGCCTTCGCAAGCGACTTGGAGACAACAGCAGCGCAGTGGAGGCACAGACTATTATCCTAGAGAGCAGCAGTGTCTCTAGCAGCGATCGCTTCCCGGAGGATACTTAAGCCACACCGAGATTCCAGCAGGGAGTTTTGCCTTATAGCAGTACAACTCACTCAAGAAAGAGGGATGAGGTGTAGGGCTAATCTACGTGCACTCACGCTCTGTGTCCCCGAGAAGGTTTCACGGAGCAGAATGCATCACCGACCGCTACCACGTGTGTGCACCAAAGAAGCCCTGTGCCGTGGGTGTTCTCAGGCCGACAGCGAAGACCTAGGTGTGTGCTGCACCCGCGCTCGGTGGTTCACACGTTGCATGACCCCTGTGCCTTTGGAAGATGTTCAGAGCGGGTGGCACCTGTGTGATGCGAGCGCAAGAGGTGTAGAGTGTAGAGACCTTTCACACTGGAGGAAGGGCTTGCGTCTCATGGAGAGAACGTGTACGTCGCCCGGGAGATTGAGGCGCGCTCTTGACACCATTTCCTCTGCCCGTTTCAAACACAAGTGTTTGTACTCGATCTGGGCTGCCTGGTGAAACGCTTGGCAGTCCGCATCACCCTGAGCATCTTTCCTGAAGTTTGATTCGTAGCTGGGTAAACTCGGGCTTCAGAGGCTTAGATGAGACCAAACGTGTTCAGCTTGTGGCGAAAGCCTTTGACCAGAGGCATATACGCTTGTGCTTGGGGCGAGGGCTAGGCAAGAACGTTTACACCCTGGGTTTTTATCTTTACCCTAAGCTGTCCGTTTTGGCTGCAGCAGGCGGAGAGAACCCGCGGAGAGAGAACAGCTGCGAAGTGGATGCACAGAACAGTCACCTCGATACCAGCCCCGGGGTCCCAAGCAACGATCCTTCCCCGGAGGGTACTTAACCCACCCCGGGATTCAAGCAGGGAGTTCGCCTTGTCCAACTCGCACAGGAGACTGGCATGAGATGTAGGGCTCATCTACTTGCGTTCACACTACGTGGCCCGGAGAAGTTCTCACGGAGCCGAATCCAGCACCCTTCCTCCACCACGTGTGTACACAAAGGAGCGCTGGGCAGTGGGTGTTCTCAAGGCCAAGAGAGAAGCCCTTGTTCTGTGCTGCACCTGCTGGGTGGTTCAAAGGTTTTCTGACCTTCCTGTTCTGGAAGCTTTTCAGAGCTGAGTCTACGCCTGGGCTGCGAAAGCAGAGAGGCGTAGAGGCCTTTCACACTGAAGGCGTGGGCCTGTTTCCCATGGAGAAAGTGTACGTCACCCAACCCCCACCCCCATCCCACCCCACCACACACCATCCCACCCCCAGCTGGAGGCGTGCGGGTTGAGACCATTTTGTCCTGCCCATGGAAAATACAAAGAGGCGTACACGATTTGGGCTGTCTGGTGAGAGAATTTTGAATCGGCGGCACCCTGAATACCTTTCCCGAAGTTTGCTTCCTAGCTGGTTAAACTCGGCATTCAGAGGCGAGATGAGAACAAACTTGCTCCGCGTGCGGCGATGTGCCCTGATGCCCTGCCCTAAATGTTTGAGCTTCTGGCCAGCGTCACGCAAGTACTTTGACACGTAGGAGTCTCCCTTTTACTCCAAGCTGTCCCTGTTGGCTGAAGCAGTCGGCGTGTCTGTATCGCAGACTGGGAGCCCGGGCGTTGGGGGAGTCTGCCAAGTGACTGGCCTCCATTTATAGCTAACTGAGAAACTGCGTCTAAGCTTTTGGGAGCCTCTTACAGGGAATGGTTGCAGTTCGGAATTGGAGACTGTGCTGGCAAACGTCAGCAGCTCCTCTCCCTCGGAGGGCTCTTGGTGTTCCGACTCCTAACAGCCAGCACGGTCCCCAGCTCGTAAACGGTCCCATTGCGAGCCGGTCTCGTCTGTGAAAGAGCCACGTGAGGCTGAGCTCCAACAGTCGGGCTCCACACCTGGAGCCTTTGGGACAGGGCAGTCCTGAGCCGATGTGCCCACCAGGGGACGCGACCAAAGTTTACGTACCACAGGAAAGCGCATCAAGGCCTCGTGTTCTCTCCATGAAATGAACGTGAGCTTGAAGGGTGATGTGTCAGCGTGCACCGTGAACAGCTCGCTGGTACGCCTGTCTTTGCCCCCTCTCACGGTCTCACGCACCCGGACTCAGTTCCGTGCAGGAATGCTGAATGGGAGCGCCAGCCTCGCTTCTGGACTCGAAAGCCTTCCACCCCCTAATGGCAGGTTGTGTGTGTCTCTCACGTGGGGGGAGGAATGAGGTCGCCCACAGCGGTTCTGCCATGAAAGATCTAAAGACACACGCTGCTGAGGAGCTTGTTCCTCATGGAGCGTCCCCGAAGGCCAGAAGAATGCCGACGGTCTCTTTCAAAGCTGCCGGACACTCTGCCGTTCTAGGCCTGAGATACGGACCTTGTGACGGCACTGTAACCCCCCGAGATTCAGGAGACATCGCCAGTGCGAGTGGCAATCCGGAAGGAAGAACCTCCAAGGCGGAGTGTCCTTTCCTGTACAAAACGGCACCCAAGTGGCTGAGGCAGGGAGCATTTTCCTTCACAGAACCGGCATCCTCGTATGCCTGTGGGTTACTCTAAAGAAACGACACTGTGAGCAACCTCTTCGAAAAGGCCTTCGCAAGCGACTTGGAGACAACAGCAGCGCAGTGGAGGCACAGACTATTATCCTAGAGAGCAGCAGTGTCTCTAGCAGCGATCGCTTCCCGGAGGATACTTAAGCCACACCGAGATTCCAGCAGGGAGTTTTGCCTTATAGCAGTACAACTCACTCAAGAAAGAGGGATGAGGTGTAGGGCTAATCTACGTGCACTCACGCTCTGTGTCCCCGAGAAGGTTTCACGGAGCAGAATGCATCACCGACCGCTACCACGTGTGTGCACCAAAGAAGCCCTGTGCCGTGGGTGTTCTCAGGCCGACAGCGAAGACCTAGGTGTGTGCTGCACCCGCGCTCGGTGGTTCACACGTTGCATGACCCCTGTGCCTTTTGAAGATGTTCAGAGCGGGTGGCACCTGTGTGCTGCGAGCGCAAGAGGTGTAGAGTGTAGAGACCTTTCACACTGGAGGAAGGGCTTGCGTCTCATGGAGAGAACGTGTACGTCGCCCGGGAGATTGAGGCGCGCTCTTGACACCATTTCCTCTGCCCGTTTCAAACACAAGTGCTTGTACTCGATCTGGGCTGCCTGGTGAAACGCTTGGCAGTCCGCATCACCCTGAGCACCTTTCCTGAAGTTTGATTCATAGCTGGGTAAACTCGGGCTTCAGAGGCTTAGATGAGACCAAAAGTGTTCAGCTTGTGGCGAAAGCCTTTGACCAGAGGCATACACACTTGTGCTTGGGGCGAGGGCTAGGCAAGAACGTTTACACCCTGGGTTTTTATCTTTACCCTAAGCTGTCCCTTTTGGCTGCAGCAGGCGGAGAGAACCCGCGGAGAGAGAACAGCTGCGAAGTGGATGCACACAACAGTCACCTCGATACAAGCCCCGGGGTCCCAAGCAACGATCCTTCCCCGCAGGGTACTTAACCCACCCCGGGATTCAAGCAGGGAGTTCGCCTTGTCCAACTCGCACAGGAGACTGGCATGAGATGTAGGGCTCATCTACTTGCGTTCACACTACGTGGCCCGGAGAAGTTCTCACGGAGCCGAATCCAGCACCCTTCCTCCACCACGTGTGTACACAAAGGAGCGCTGGGCAGTGGGTGTTCTCAGGCCAAGAGAGAAGCCCTTGTTCTGTGCTGCACCTGCTGGGTGGTTCAAAGGTTTTCTGACCTTCCTGCTCTGGAAGCTTTTCAGAGCTGAGGCTACGCCTGGGCTGCGAAAGCAGAGAGGCGTAGAGGCCTTTCACACTGAAGGCGTGGGCCTGTTTCCCATGGGGAAAGTGTACGTCGCCCAACCCCCACTCCCACCCCACCCCCACCCCACCCCACCCCACTCCAACCCACCCCCAGCTGGAGGCGTGCGGGTTGACACCATTTTGTCCTGCCCATGGAAAATACAAAGAGGCGTACACGATTTGGGCTGTCTGGTGAAAGAATTTTGAATCGGCGGCACCCTGAGTACCTTTCCCGAAGTTTGCTTCCTAGCTGGTTAAACTCGGCATTCAGAGGCGAGATGAGAACAAACTTGCTCCGCGTGCGGCGAAGTGCCTTGATGCCCTGCCCTAAATGTTTGAGCTTCTGGCCAGCGTCAGGCAAGTACTTTGACACGTAGGAGTCTCACTTTTACTCCAAGCTGTCCCTGTTGGCTGAAGCAGTCGGCGTGTCTGTATCGCAGCCTGGGAGGCCGGGCGTTGGGGGAGTCTGCCAAGTGACTGGCCTCCATTTATAGCTAACTGAGAAACTGCGTCGAAGCTTTCGGGAGCCTCTTACAGGGAATGGTTGCAGTTCGGAATTGGAGACTGTGCTGGCAAACGTCAGCAGCTCCTCTCCCTCGGAGGGCTCTTGGTGTGCCGACTCCTAACAGCCAGCACGGTCCCCAGCTCGTGATCGGTCCCATTGCGAGCCGGTCTCGTCCGTGAAAGAGCCACATGAGGCTGAGCTCCAAGAGTCGGGCTCCACACCTGGAGCCTTTGGGACAGGGCAGTCCTGAGCCGATGTGCCCACCAGGGGACGCGACCAAAGTTTACGTACCACAGGAAAGCGCATCAAGGCCTCGTGTTCTCTCCATGAAATGAACGTGAGCTTGAAGGGTGATGCGTCAGCGTGCACCGTGAACAGCTCGCTGGTACGCCTGTCTTTGCCCCCTCTCACGGTCTCATGCACCCGGGCTCAGTTCCGTGCAGGAATGCTGAGTGGGAGCGCCAGCCTCGCTTCTGGACTCGAAAGCCTTCCACCCCCTAATGGCAGGTTGTGTGTGTCTCTCACGTGGGGGAAGGAATGAGGTCGCCCACAGAGGTTCTGCCATGAAAGATCTAAAGACGCACGCTGCTGAGGAGCTTGTTCCTCATGGAGCGTCCCCGAAGGCCAGAAGCATGCCGAAGGTCTCTTTCAAAGCTGCCGGACGCTCTGCCGTTCTAGGCCTGAGATAAGGACCTTGTGACGGCACTGTAACCCTGCGAGATTCAGGAGACATCGCCAGTGCGAGTGGCAATCCGGAAGGAAGAACCTTCAAGGCGGAGTGTCCTTTCCTGTACAAAACGGCGCCCAAGTGGCTGAGGCAGGGAGCATTTTCCTTCACAGAACCGGCATCCTCGTATGCCTGTGGGTTACTCTAAAGAAACGACACTGTGAGCAACCTCTTCGAAAAGGCCTTCGCAAGCGACTTGGAGACAACAGCAGCGCAGTGGAGGCACAGACCATTGTCCTAGAGAGCAGCACAGTGTCTCTAGCAGCGATCGCTTCCCGGAGGATACTTAAGCCACACCGAGATTCCAGCAGGGAATTTTGCCTTATAGCAGTACAACTCACTCAAGAAAGAGGGATGAGGTGTAGGGCTAATCTACGTGCGCTCACGCTCTGTGTCCCCGAGAAGGTTTCACGGAGCAGAATGCATCACCGACCACTACCACGTGTGTGCACCAAAGAAGCCCTGTGCCGTGGGTGTTCTCAGGCCGACAGCGAAGACCTAGGTGTGTGCTGCACCTGCGCCCGGTGGTTCACACGTTGCGTGACCCTGTGCCTTTTGAAGACGCTCAGAGCGGGTGGCACCTGCGTGCTGCGAGCGCAAGAGGTGTAGAGTGTAAAGGCCTTTCACACTGGAGGAAGGGCTTGCATCTCATGGAGAAAATGTGTACGTCGCCCGGGAGATGGAGGCGCGCTCTTGACACCATTTCCTCTGCCCGTTTCAAACACAAGTGTTTGTACTCGATCTGGGCTGCCTGGTGAAACGCTTGGCAATCCGCATCACCCTGAGCACCTTTCCTGAAGTTTGATTCGTAGCTGGGTAAACTCGGGCTTCAGAGGCTTAGATGAGACCAAACGTGTTCAGCTTGTGGTGAAAGCCTTTGACCAGAGGCATATAAGCTTGTGCTTGTGGCGAGGGCTAGGCAAGAACGTTTACACACTGGGTTTTTATCTTTACCCTAAGCTGTCCCTTTTGGCTGCAGCAGGCGGAGAGAACCCGCGGAGAGAGAACAGCTGCGAAGTGGATGCACACAACAGTCACCTCGATACCAGCCCCGGGCTCCCAAGCAACGATCCTTCCCCGCAGGGTACTTAACCCACCCAGGGATTCAAGCAGGGAGTTCGCCTTGTCCAACTCGCACAGGAGACTGGCATGAGATGTAGGGCTCATCTACTTGCGTTCACACTACGTGGCCCGGAGAAGTTCTCACGGAGCCAAATCCAGCACCCTTCCTCCACCACGTGTGTACACAAAGGAGCACTGGGCAGTGGGTGTTCTCAGGCCAAGAGAGAAGCCCTTGTTCTGTGCTGCACCTGCTGGGTGGTTCAAAGGTTTTCTGACCTTCCTGCTCTGGAAGCTTTTCAGAGCTGAGGCTACGCCTGGGCTGCGAAAGCAGAGAGGCGTAGAGGCCTTTCACACTGAAGGCGTGGGCCTGTTTCCCATGGGGAAAGTGTACGTCGCCCAACCCCCACTCCCACCCCACCCCACCCCACCCCACCCCACTCCAACCCACCCCCAGCTGGAGGCGTGCGGGTTGACACCATTTTGTCCTGCCCATGGAAAATACAAAGAGGCGTACACGATTTGGGCTGTCTGGTGAGAGAATTTTGAATCGGCGGCACCCTGAGTACCTTTCCCGAAGTTTGCTTCCTAGCTGGTTAAACTCGGCATTCAGAGGCGAGATGAGAACAAACTTGCTCCGCGTGCGGCGAAGTGCCCTGATGCCCTGCCCTAAATGTTTGAGCTTCTGGCCAGCGTCAGGCAAGTACTTTGACACGTAGGAGTCTCACTTTTACTCCAAGCTGTCCCTGTTGGCTGAAGCAGTCGGCGTGTCTGTATCGCAGCCTGGGAGGCCGGGCTTTGTGGGAGTCTGCCAAGTGACTGGCCTCCATTTATAGCTAACTGAGAAAATGCGTCGAATCTTTCGGGAGCCTCTTACAGGGAATGGTTGCAGTTCGGAATTGGAGACTGTGCTGGCAAACGTCAGCAGCTCCTCTCCCTCAGAGGGCTCTTGGTGTGCCGACTCCTAACAGCCAGCATGGTCCCCAGCTCGTGAACGGTCCCATTGCGAGCCGGTCTCGTCCATGAAAGAGCCACGTGAGGCTGAGCTCCAAGAGTCGGGCTCCACACCTGGAGCCTTTGGGACAGGGCAGTCCTGAGCCGATGTGCCCACCAGGGGACGCGACCAAAGTTTACGTACCACAGGAAAGCGCATCAAGGCCTCGTGTTCTCTCCATGAAATGAACGTGAGCTTGAAGGGTGATGCGTCAGCGTGCACCGTGAACAGCTCGCTGGTACGCCTGTCTTTGCCCCCTCTCACGGTCTCACGCACCCGGGCTCAGTTCCGTGCAGGAATGCTGAGTGGGAGCGCCAGCCTCGCTTCTGGACTCGAAAGCCTTCCACCCCCTAATGGCAGGTTGTGTGTGTCTCTCACGTGGGGGGAGGAATGAGGTCGCCCACAGAGGTTCTGCCATGAAAGATCTAAAGACGCACGCTGCTGAGGAGCTTGTTCCTCATGGAGCGTCCCCGAAGGCCAGAAGAATGCCGAAGGTCTCTTTCAAAGCTGCCGGACGCTCTGCCGTTCTAGGCCTGAGATAAGGACCTTGTGACGGCACTGTAACCCCGCGAGATTCAGGAGACATCGCCAGTGCGAGTGGCAATCCGGAAGGAAGTACCTTCAAGGCGGAGTGTCCTTTCCTGTACAAAACGGCGCCCAAGTGGCTGAGGCAGGGAGCATTTTCCTTCACAGAACCGGCATCCTCGTATGCCTGTGGGTTACTCTAAAGAAACGACACTGTGAGCAACCTCTTCGAAAAGGCCTTCGCAAGCGACTTGGAGACAACAGCAGCGCAGTGGAGGCACAGGCCATTGTCCTAGAGAGCAGCACAGTGTCTCTAGCAGCGATCGCTTCCCGGAGGATACTTAAGCCACACCGAGATTCCAGCAGGGAGTTTTGCCTTATAGCAGTACAACTCACTCAAGAAAGAGGGATGAGGTGTAGGGCTAATCTACGTGCGCTCACGCTCTGTGTCCCCGAGAAGGTTTCACGGAGCAGAATGCATCACCGACCGCTACCACGTGTGTGCACCAAAGAAGCCCTGTGCCGTGGGTGTTCTCAGGCCGACAGCGAAGACCTAGGTGTGTGCTGCACCCGCGCCCGGTGGTTCACACGTTGCGTGACCCTGTGCCTTTTGAAGATGCTCAGAGCGGGTGGCACCTGCGTGCTGCGAGCGCAAGAGGTGTAGAGTGTAAAGGCCTTTCACACTGGAGGAAAGGCTTGCATCTCATGGAGAAAATGTGTACGTCGCCCGGGAGATGGAGGCGCGCTCTTGACACCATTTCCTCTGCCCGTTTCAAACACAAGTGTTTGTACTCGATCTGGGCTGCCTGGTGAAACGCTTGGCAGTCCGCATCACCCTGAGCACCTTTCCTGAAGTTTGATTCGTAGCTGGGTAAACTCGGGCTTCAGAGGCTTAGATGAGACCAAACGTGTTCAGCTTGTGGTGAAAGCCTTTGACCAGAGGCATATAAGCTTGTGCTTGGGGCGAGGGCTAGGCAAGAACGTTTACACACTGGGTTTTTATCTTTACCCTAAGCTGTCCCTTTTGGCTGCAGCAGGCGGAGAGAACCCACGGAGAGAGAACAGCTGCGAAGTGGATGCACACAACAGTCACCTCGATACCAGCCCCGGGCTCCCAAGCAACGATCCTTCCCCGCAGGGTACTTAACCCACCCAGGGATTCAAGCAGGGAGTTCGCCTTGTCCAACTCGCACAGGAGACTGGCATGAGATGTAGGGCTCATCTACTTGCGTTCACACTACGTGGCCCGGAGAAGTTCTCACGGAGCCAAATCCAGCACCCTTCCTCCACCACGTGTGTACACAAAGGAGCACTGGGCAGTGGGTGTTCTCAGGCCAAGAGAGAAGCCCTTGTTCTGTGCTGCACCTGCTGGGTGGTTCAAAGGTTTTCTGACCTTCCTGCTCTGGAAGCTTTTCAGAGCTGAGGCTACGCCTGGGCTGCGAAAGCAGAGAGGCGTAGAGGCCTTTCACACTGAAGGCGTGGGCCTGTTTCCCATGGGGAAAGTGTACGTCGCCCAACCCCCACTCCCACCCCACCCCACCCCACCCCACCCCACTCCAACCCACCCCCAGCTGGAGGCGTGCGGGTTGACACCATTTTGTCCTGCCCATGGAAAATACAAAGAGGCGTACACGATTTGGGCTGTCTGGTGAGAGAATTTTGAATCGGCGGCACCCTGAGTACCTTTCCCGAAGTTTGCTTCCTAGCTGGTTAAACTCGGCATTCAGAGGCGAGAAGAGAACAAACTTGCTCCGCGTGTGGCGAAGTGCCCTGATGCCCTGCCCTAAATGTTTGAGCTTCTGGCCAGCGTCAGGCAAGTACTTTGACACGTAGGAGTCTCACTTTTACTCCAAGCTGTCCCTGTTGGCTGAAGCAGTCGGCGTGTCTGTATCGCAGCCTGGGAGGCCGGGCTTTGTGGGAGTCTGCCAAGTGACTGGCCTCCATTTATAGCTAACTGAGAAACTGCGTCGAAGCTTTCGGGAGCCTCTTACAGGGAATGGTTGCAGTTCGGAATTGGAGACTGTGCTGGCAAACGTCAGCAGCTCCTCTCCCTCAGAGGGCTCTTGGTGTGCCGACTCCTAACAGCCAGCACGGTCCCCAGCTCGTGAACGGTCCCATTGCGAGCCGGTCTCGTCAGTGAAAGAGCCACGTGAGGCTGAGCTCCAAGAGTCGGGCTCCACACCTGGAGCCTTTGGGACAGGGCAGTCCTGAGCCGATGTGCCCACCAGGGGACGCGACCAAAGTTTACGTACCACAGGAAAGCGCATCAAGGCCTCGTGTTCTCTCCATGAAATGAACGTGAGCTTGAAGGGTGATGCGTCAGCGTGCACCGTGAACAGCTCGCTGGTACGCCTGTCTTTGCCCCCTCTCACGGTGTCACGCACCCGGGCTCAGTTCTGTGCAGGAATGCTGAGTGGGAGCGCCAGCCTCGCTTCTGGACTCGAAAGCCTTCCACCCCCTAATGGCAGGTTGTGTGTGTCTCTCACGTGGGGGGAGGAATGAGGTCGCCCACAGAGGTTCTGCCATGAAAGATCTAAAGACGCACGCTGCTGAGGAGCTTGTTCCTCATGGAGCGTCCCCGAAGGCCAGAAGAATGCCGAAGGTCTCTTTCAAAGCTGCCGGACGCTCTGCCGTTCTAGGCCTGAGATAAGGACCTTGTGACGGCACTGTAACCCCGCGTGATTCAGGAGACATCGCCAGTGTGAGTGGCAATCCGGAAGGAAGAAGCTTCAAGGCGGAGTGTCCTTTCCTGTACAAAACGGCGCCCAAGTGGCTGAGGCAGGGAGCATTTTCCTTCACAGAACCGGCATCCTCGTATGCCTGTGGGTTACTCTAAAGAAACGACACTGTGAGCAACCTCTTCGAAAAGGCCTTCGCAAGCGACTTGGAGACAACAGCAGCGCAGTGGAGCCATAGACCATTGTCCTAGAGAGCAGCACAGTGTCTCTAGCAGCGATCGCTTCCCGGAGGATACTTAAGCCACACCGAGATTCCAGCAGGGAGTTTTGCCTTATAGCAGTACAACTCACTCAAGAAAGAGGGATGAGGTGTAGGGCTAATCTACGTGCGCTCACGCTCTGTGTCCCCGAGAAGGTTTCACGGAGCAGAATGCATCACCGACCGCTACCACGTGTGTGCACCAAAGAAGCCCTGTGCTGTGGGTGTTCTCAGGCCGAAAACGAAGACCTAGGTGTGTGCTGCACCCGCGCCAGGTGGTTCACACGTTGCGTGACCCTGTGCCTTTTGAAGATGCTCAGAGCGGGTGGCACCTGCGTGCTGTGAGCGCAAGAGGTGTAGAGTGTAAAGGCCTTTCACACTGGAGGAAGGGCTTGCATCTCATGGAGAAAATGTGTACGTCGCCCGGGAGATGGAGGCGCGCTCTTGACACCATTTCCTCTGCCCGTTTCAAACACAAGTGTTTGTACTCGATCTGGGCTGCCTGGTGAAACGCTTGGCAGTCCGCATCACCCTGAGCACCTTTCCTGAAGTTTGATTCGTAGCTGGGTAAACTCGGGCTTCAGAGGCTTAGATGAGACCAAACGTGTTCAGCTTGTGGCGAAAGCCTTTGACCAGAGGCATATAAGCTTGTGCTTGGGGCGAGGGCTAGGCAAGAACGTTTACACACTGGGTTTTTATCTTTACCCTAAGCTGTCCCTTTTGGCTGCAGCAGGCGGAGAGAACCCGCGGAGAGAGAACAGCTGCGAAGTGGATGCACACAACAGTCACCTCGATACCAGCCCCGGGGTCCCAAGCAACGATCCTTCCCCGCAGGGTACTTAACCCACCCAGGGATTCAAGCAGGGAGTTCGCCTTGTCCAACTCGCACAGGAGACTGGCATGAGATGTAGGGCTCATCTACTTGCGTTCACACTACGTGGCCCGGAGAAGTTCTCACGGAGCCGAATACAGCACCCTTCCTCCACCACGTGTGTACACAAAGGAGCGCTGGGCAGTGGGTGTTCTCAGGCCAAGAGAGAAGCCCTTGTTCTGTGCTGCACCTGCTGGGTGGTTCAAAGGTTTTCTGACCTTCCTGCTCTGGAAGCTTTTCAGAGCTGAGGCTACGCCTGGGCTGCGAAAGCAGAGAGGCGTAGAGGCCTTTCACACTGAAGGCGTGGGCCTGTTTCCCATGGGGAAAGTATACGTCGCCCAACCCCCACCCCCACCCCACCCCACCCCACCCCACCCCACTCCAACCCACCCCCAGCTGGAGGCGTGCGGGTTGACACCATTTTGTCCTGCCCATTGAAAATACAAAGAGGCGTACACGATTTGGGCTGTCTGGTGAGAGAATTTTGAATCGGCGGCACCCTGAGTACCTTTCCCGAAGTTTGCTTCCTAGCTGGTTAAACTCGGCATTCAGAGGCGAGATGAGAACAAACTTTCTCCGCGTGCGGCGAAGTGCCCTGATGCCCTGCCCTAAATGTTTGAGCTTCTGGCCAGCGTCAGGGAGGTTCTTTGACACGTAGGAGTCTCACTTTTACTCCAAGCTGTCCCTGTTGGCTGAAGCAGTCGGCGTGTCTGTATCGCAGCCTGGGAGGCCGGGCATTGGGGGAGTCTGCCAAGTGACTGGCCTCCATTTATAGCTAACTGAGAAACTGCGTCGAAGCTTTCGGGAGCCTCTTACAGGGAATGGTTGCAGTTGGGAATTGGAGACTGTGCTGGCAAACGTCAGCAGCTCCTCTCCCTCGGAGGGCTCTTGGTGTGCCGACTCCTAACAGCCAGCACGGTCCCCAGCTCGTGAACGGTCCCATTGCGAGCCGGTCTCGTCCGTGAAAGAGCCACGTGAGGCTGAGCTCCAAGAGTCGGGCTCCACACCTGGAGCCTTTGGGACAGGGCAGTCCTGAGCCGATGTGCCCACCAGGGGACGCGACCAAAGTTTACGTACCACAGGAAAGCGCATCAAGGCCTCGTGTTCTCTCCATGAAATGAACGTGAGCTTGAAGGGTGATGCGTCAGCGTGCACCGTGAACAGCTCGCTGGTACGCCTGTCTTTGCCCCCTCTCATGGTCTCACGCACCCAGGCTCAGTTCCGTGCAGGAATGCTGAGTGGGAGCGCCAGCCTCGCTTCTGGACTCGAAAGCCTTCCACCCCCTAATGGCAGGTTGTGTGTGTCTCTCACGTGGGGGGAGGAATGAGGTCGCCCACAGAGGTTCTGCCATGAAAGATCTAAAGACGCACGCTGCTGAGGAGCTTGTTCCTCATGGAGCGTCCCCGAAGGCCAGAAGAATGCCGAAGGTCTCTTTCAAAGCTGCCGGATGCTCTGCCGTTCTAGGCCTGAGATAAGGACCTTGTGACGGCACTGTAACCCCGCGAGATTCAGGAGACATCGCCAGTGCGAGTGGCAATCCGGAAGGAAGAACCTTCAAGGCGGAGTGTCCTTTCCTGTACAAAACGGCGCCCAAGTGGCTGAGGCAGGGAGCATTTTCCTTCACAGAACCGGCATCCTCGTATGCCTGTGGGTTACTCTAAAGAAACGACACTGTGAGCAACCTCTTCGAAAAGGCCTTCGCAAGCGACTTGGAGACAACAGCAGCGCAGTGGAGGCACAGACCATTGTCCTAGAGAGCAGCACAGTGTCTCTAGCAGCGATCGCTTCCCGGAGGATACTTAAGCCACACCGAGATTCCAGCAGGGAGTTTTGCCTTATAGCAGTACAACTCACTCAAGAAAGAGGGATGAGGTGTAGGGCTAATCTACGTGCGCTCACGCTCTGTGTCCCCGAGAAGGTTTCACGGAGCAGAATGCATCACCGACCGCTACCACGTGTGTGCACCAAAGAAGCCCTGTGCCGTGGGTGTTCTCAGGCCGACAGCGAAGACCTAGGTGTGTGCTGCACCCGTGCCCGGTGGTTCACACGTTGCGTGACCCTGTGCCTTTTGAAGATGCTCAGAGCGGGTGGCACCTGCGTGCTGCGAGCGCAAGAGGTGTAGAGTGTAAAGGCCTTTCACACTGGAGGAAGGGCTTGCATCTCATGGAGAAAATGTGTACGTCGCCCGGGAGATGGAGGCGCGCTCTTGACACCATTTCCTCTGCCCGTTTCAAACACAAGTGTTTGTACTCGATCTGGGCTGCCTGGTGAAACGCTTGGCAGTCCGCATCACCCTGAGCACCTTCCCTGAAGTTTGATTCGTAGCTGGGTAAACTCGGGCTTCAGAGGCTTAGATGAGACCTAACGTGTTCAGCTTGTGGCGAAAGCCTTTGACCAGAGGCACATAAGCTTGTGCTTGGGGCGAGGGCTAGGCAAGAACGCTTACACACTGGGTTTTTATCTTTACCCTAAGCTGTCCCTTTTGGCTGCAGCAGGCGGAGAGAACCCGCGGAGAGAGAACAGCTGCGAAGTGGATGCACACAACAGTCACCTCGATACCAGCCCCGGGCTCCCAAGCAACGATCCTTCCCCGGAGGGTACTTAACCCACCCCGGGATTCAAGCAGGGAGTTCGCCTTGTCCAACTCGCACAGGAGACTGGCATGAGATGTAGGGCTCATCTACTTGCGTTCACACTACGTGGCCCGGAGAAGTTCTCACGGAGCCGAATCCAGCACCCTTCCTCCACCACGTGTGTACACAAAGGAGCGCTGGGCAGTGGGTGTTCTCAAGGCCAAGAGAGAAGCCCTTGTTCTGTGCTGCACCTGCTGGGTGGTTCAAAGGTTTTCTGACCTTCCTGCTCTGGAAGCTTTTCAGAGCTGAGGCTACGCCTGGGCTGCGAAAGCAGAGAGGCGTAGAGGCCTTTCACACTGAAGGCGTGGGCCTGTTTCCCATGGAGAAAGTGTACGTCACCGAACCCCCACCCTTACCCCACCCCAACCCACCCCACCCCACCCAACCCACCCCCAGCTGGAGGCGTGCGGGTTGACACCATTTTGTCCTGCCCATGGAAAATACAAAGAGGCGTACATGATTTGGGCTGTCTGGTGAGAAAATTTTGAATCGGCGGCACCCTGAGTACCTTTCCCGAAGTTTGCTTCCTAGCTGGTTAAACTCGGCATTCAGAGGCGAGATGAGAACAAAATTGCTCCGCGTGCGGCGAAGTGCCCTGATGCCCTGCCCTAAATGTTTGAGCTTCTGGCCAGCGTCACGCAAGTACTTTGACACGTAGGAGTCTCCCTTTTACTCCAAGCTGTCCCTGTTGGCTGAAGCAGTCGGCGTGTCTGTATCGCAGCCTGGGAGGCCGGGCGTTGGGGGAGTCTGCCAAGTGACTGGCCTCCATTTATAGCTAACTGAGAAACTGCGTCGAAGCTTTCGGGAGCCTCTTACAGGGAATGGTTGCAGTTCGGAATTGGAGACTGTGCTGGCAAACGTCAGCAGCTCCTCTCCCTCGGAGGGCTCTTGGTGTGCCGACTCCTAACAGCCAGCACGGTCCCCAGCTCGTGAACGGTCCCATTGTGAGCCGGTCTCGTCCATGAAAGAGCCACGTGAGGCTGAGCTACAACAGTCGGGCTCCACACCTGGAGCCTTTGGGACAGGGCAGTCCTGAGCCGATGTGCCCACCAGGGGACACGACCAAAGTTTACGTACCACAGGAAAACGCATCAAGGCCTCGTGTTCTCTTCATGAAATGAACGTGAGCTTGAAGGGTGATGCGTCAGCGTGCACCGTGAACAGCTCGCTGGTACGCCTGTCTTTGCCCCCTCTAACGGTCTCACGCACCCGGGCTCAATTCCGTGCAGGAATGCTGAGTGGGAGCGCCAGCCTCGCTTCTGGACTCTAAAGCCTTCCACCCCCTAATGGCAGGTTGTGTGTCTCTCTCACGTGGGGGGAGGAATGAGGTCGCCCACAGAGGTTCTGCCATGAAAGATCTAAAGACGCACGCTGCTCAGGAGCTTGTTCCTCATGGAGCGTCCCCGAAGGCCAGAAGAATGCCGAAGGTCTCTCTCAAAGCTGCTGGACGCTCTGCCGTTCTAGGCCTGAGATAAGGACCTTGTGACGGCACTGTAACCCCGCGAGATTCAGGAGACATCGCCAGTGCGAGTGGCAATCCGGAAGGAAGAACCTGCAAGGCGGAGTGTCCTTTCCTGTACAAAACGGCGCCCAAGTGGCTGAGGCAGGGAGCATTTTCCTTCACAGAACCGGCATCCTCGTATGCCTGTGGGTTACTCTAAAGAAACGACACTGTGAGCAACCTCTTCGAAAAGGCCTTCGCAAGCAACTTGGAGACAACAGCAGCGCAGTGGAGGCACAGACCATTATCTTAGAGAGCAGCACAGTGTCTCTAGCAGCGATCGCTTCCCGGAGGATACTTAAGCCACACCGAGATTCCAGCAGGGAGTTTTGCCTTATAGCAGTACAACTCACTCAAGAAAGAGGGATGAGGTGTAGGGCTAATCTACGTGCGCTCACGCTCTGTGTCCCCGAGAAGGTTTCACGGAGCAGAATGCATCACCGACCGCTACCACCTGTGTGCACCAAAGAAGCCCTGTGCCGTGGCTGTTCTCAGGCCGACAGCGAAGACCTAGGTGTGTGCTGCACCCGCGCTCGGTGGTTCACACGTTGCGTGACCCCTGTGCCTTTGGAAGATGTTCAGAGCGGGTGGCACCTGCGTGCTGCGAGCGCAAGAGGTGTAGAGTGTAGAGGCCTTTCACACTGGAGGAAGGGCTTGCGTCTCGTGGAGAGAACGTGTACGTCGCCCGGGAGATGGAGGCGCGCTCTTGACACCATTTCCTCTGCCCGTTTAAAACACAAGTGTTTGTACTCGATCTGGGCTGCCTGGTGAAACGCTTGGCAGTCCGCATCACCCTGAGCATCTTTCCTGAAGTTTGATTCGTAGCTGGGTAAACTCGGGCTTCAGAGGCTTAGATGAGACCAAACGTGTTCAGCTTGTGGCGAAAGCCTTTGACCAGAGGCATATACGCTTGTGCTTGGAGCGAGGGCTAGGCAAGAACGTTTACACCCTGGGTTTTTATCTTTACCCTAAGCTGTCCGTTTTGGCTGCAGCAGGCGGAGAGAACCCGCGGAGAGAGAACAGCTGCGAAGTGGATGCACAGAACAGTCACCTCGATACCAGCCCCGGGGTCCCAAGCAACGATCCTTCCCCGGAGGGTACTTAACCCACCCCGGGATTCAAGCAGGGAGTTCGCCTTGTCCAACTCGCACAGGAGACTGGCATGAGATGTAGGGCTCATCTACTTGCGTTCACACTACGTGGCCCGGAGAAGTTCTCACGGAGCCGAATCCAGCGCCCTGCCTCCACCACGTGTGTACACAAAGGAGCGCTGGGCAGTGGGTGTTATCAAGGCCAAGAGAGAAGCCCTTGTTCTGTGCTGCACCTGCTGGGTGGTTCAAAGGTTTTCTGACCTTCCTGTTCTGGAAGCTTTTCAGAGCTGAGTCTACGCCTGGGCTGCGAAAGCAGAGAGGCGTAGAGGCCTTTCACACTGAAGGCGTGGGCCTGTTTCCCATGGAGAAAGTGTACGTCGCCCAACCCCCACCCCCATCCCACCCCACCACACACCATCCCACCCCCAGCTGGAGGCGTGCGGGTTGACACCATTTTGTCCTGCCCATGGAAAATACAAAGAGGCGTACACGATTTGGGCTGTCTGGTGAGAGAATTTTGAATCGGCGGCACCCTGAATACCTTTCCCGAAGTTTGCTTCCTAGCTGGTTAAACTCGGCATTCAGAGGCGAGATGAGAACAAACTTGCTCCGCGTGCGGCGATGTGCCCTGATGCCCTGCCCTAAATGTTTGAGCTTCTGGCCAGCGTCACGCAAGTACTTTGACACGTAGGAGTCTCCCTTTTACTCCAAGCTGTCCCTGTTGGCTGAAGCAGTCGGCGTGTCTGTATCGCAGCCTGGGAGGCCGGGCGTTGGGGGAGTCTGCCAAGTGACTGGCCTCCATTTATAGCTAACTGAGAAACTGCGTCTAAGCTTTTGGGAGCCTCTTACAGGGAATGGTTGCAGTTGGGAATTGGAGACTGTGCTGGCAAACGTCAGCAGCTCCTCTCCCTCAGAGGGCTCTTGGTGTGCCGAATCCTAACAGCCAGCACGGTCCCCAGCTCGTGAACGGTCCCATTGCGAGCCGGTCTCGTCTGTGAAAGAGCCACGTGAGGCTGAGCTCCAACAGTCGGGCTCCACACCTGGAGTCTTTGGGACAGGGCAGTCCTGAGCCGATGTGGCCACCAGGGGACGCGACCAAAGTTTACGTACCACAGGAAAGCGCATCAAGGCCTCGTGTTCTCTCCATGAAATGAACGTGAGCTTGAAGGGTGATGTGTCAGCGTGCACCGTGAACAGCTCGCTGGTACGCCTGTCTTTGCCCCCTCTCACGGTCTCACGCACCCGGGCTCAGTTCCGTGCAGGAATGCTGAATGGGAGCGCCAGCCTCGCTTCTGGACTCGAAAGCCTTCCACCCCCTAATGGCAGGTTGTGTGTGTCTCTCACGTGGGGGGAGGAATGAGGTCGCCCACAGCGGTTCTGCCATGAAAGATCTAAAGATGCACGCTGCTGAGGAGCTTGTTCCTCATGGAGCGTCCCCGAAGGCCAGAAGAATGCCGACGGTCTCTTTCAAAGCTGCCGGACACTCTGCCGTTCTAGGCCTGAGATACGGACCTTGTGACGGCACCGTAACCCCGCGAGATTCAGGAGACATCGCCAGTGCGAGTGGCAATCCGGAAGGAAGAACCTCCAAGGCGGAGTGTCCTTTCCTGTACAAAACGGCACCCAAGTGGCTGAGGCAGGGAGCATTTTCCTTCACAGAACCGGCATCCTCGTATGCCTGTGGGTTACTCTAAAGAAACGACACTGTGAGCAACCTCTTCGAAAAGGCCTTCGCAAGCGACTTGGAGACAACAGCAGCGCAGTGGAGGCACAGACTATTATCCTAGAGAGCAGCAGTGTCTCTAGCAGCGATCGCTTCCCGGAGGATACTTAAGCCACACCGAGATTCCAGCAGGGAGTTTTGCCTTATAGCAGTACAACTCACTCAAGAAAGAGGGATGAGGTGTAGGGCTAATCTACGTGCACTCACGCTCTGTGTCCCCGAGAAGGTTTCACGGAGCAGAATGCATCACCGACCGCTACCACGTCTGTGCACCAAAGAAGCCCTGTGCCGTGTGTGTTCTCAGGCCGACAGCGAAGACCTAGGTGTGTGCTGCACCCGCGCTCGGTGGTTCACACGTTGCGTGACCCCTGTGCCTTTGGAAGATGTTCAGAGCGGGTGGCACCTGCGTGCTGCGAGCGCAATAGGTGTAGAGTGTAGAGACCTTTCACACTGGAGGAAGGGCTTGCGTCTCATGGAGAGAACGTGTACGTCGCCCGGGAGATTGAGGCGCGCTCTTGACACCATTTCCTCTGCCCGTTTCAAACACAAGTGTTTGTACTCGATCTGGGCTGCCTGGTGAAACGCTTGGCAGTCCGCATCACCCTGAGCACCTTTCCTGAAGTTTGATTCGTAGCTGGGTAAACTCGGGCTTCAGAGGCTTAGATGAGACCAAACGTGTTCAGCTTGTGGCGAAAGCCTTTGACCAGAGGCATATAAGCTTGTGCTTGGGGCGAGGGCTAGGCAAGAACGTTTACACACTGGGTTTTTATCTTTACCCTAAGCTGTCCCTTTTGGCTGCAGCAGGCGGAGAGAACCCGCGGAGAGAGAACAGCTGCGAAGTGGATGCACACAACAGTCACCTCGATACCAGCCCCGGGCTCCCAAGCAACGATCCTTCCCCGCAGGGTACTTAACCCACCCAGGGATTCAAGCAGGGAGTTCGCCTTGTCCAACTCGCACAGGAGACTGGCATGAGATGTAGGGCTCATCTACTTGCGTTCACACTATGTGGCCCGGAGAAGTTCTCACGGAGCCGAATCCAGCACCCTTCCTCCACCACGTGTGTACACAAAGGAGCGCTGGGCAGTGGGTGTTCTCAGGCCAAGAGAGAAGCCCTTGTTCTGTGCTGCACCTGCTGGGTGGTTCAAAGGTTTTCTGACCTTCCTGCTCTGGAAGCTTTTCAGAGCTGAGGCTACGCCTGGGCTGCGAAAGCAGAGAGGCGTAGAGGCCTTTCACACTGAAGGCGTGGGCCTGTTTCCCATGGGGAAAGTGTACGTCGCCCAACCCCCACTCCCACCCCACCCCACCCCACCCCACCCCACTCCAACCCACCCCCAGCTGGAGGCGTGCGGGTTGACACCATTTTGTCCTGCCCATGGAAAATACAAAGAGGCGTACACGATTTGGGCTGTCTGGTGAGAGAATTTTGAATCGGCGGCACCCTGAGTACCTTTCCCGAAGTTTGCTTCCTAGCTGGTTAAACTCGGCATTCAGAGGCGAGATGAGAACAAACTTGCTCCGCGTGCGGCGAAGTGCCCTGATGCCCTGCCCTAAATGTTTGAGCTTCTGGCCAGCGTCAGGCAAGTACTTTGACATGTAGGAGTCTCACTTTTACTCCAAGCTGTCCCTGTTGGCTGAAGCAGTCGGCGTGTCTGTATCGCAGCCTGGGAGGCCGGGCGTTGCGGGAGTCTGCCAAGTGACTGGCCTCTATTTATAGCTAACTGAGAAACTGCGTTGAAGCTTTCGGGAGCCTCTTACAGGGAATGGTTGCAGTTCGGAATTGGAGACTGTGCTGGCAAACGTCAGCAGCTCCTCTCCCTCGGAGGGCTCTTGGTGTGCCGACTCCTAACAGCCAGCACGGTCCCCAGCTCGTGAACGGTCCCATTGCGAGCCGGTCTCGTCCGTGAAAGAGCCACGTGAGGCTGAGCTCCAAGAGTCGGGCTCCACACCTGGAGCCTTTGGGACAGGGCAGTCCTGAGCCGATGTGCCCACCAGGGGACGCGACCAAAGTTTACATACCACAGGAAAGCGCATCAAGGCCTCGTGTTCTCTCCATGAAATGAACGTGAGCTTGAAGGGTGATGCGTCAGCGTGCACCGTGAACAGCTCGCTGGTACGCCTGTCTTTGCCCCCTCTCACGGTCTCACGCACCCGGGCTCAGTTCCGTGCAGGAATGCTGAGTGGGAGCGCCAGCCTCGCTTCTGGACTCGAAAGCCTTCCACCCCCTAATGGCAGGTTGTGTGTGTCTCTCACGTGGCGGGAGGAATGAGGTCGCCCACAGAGGTTCTGCCATGAAAGATCTAAAGACGCACGCTGCTGAGGAGCTTGTTCCTCATGGAGCGTCCCCGAAGGCCAGAAGAATGCCGAAGGTCTCTTTCAAAGCTGCCGGACGCTCTGCCGTTCTAGGCCTGAGATAAGGACCTTGTGACGGCACTGTAACCCCGCGAGATTCAGGAGACATCGCCAGTGCGAGTGGCAATCCGGAAGGAAGAACCTGCAAGGCGGAGTGTCCTTTCCTGTACAAAACGGCGCCCAAGTGGCTGAGGCAGGGAGCATTTTCCTTCACAGAACCGGCATCCTCGTATGCCTGTGGGTTACTCTAAAGAAACGACACTGTGAGCAACCTCTTCGAAAAGGCCTTCGCAAGTGACTTGGAGACAACAGCAGCGCAGTGGAGGCACAGACCATTGTCCTAGAGAGCAGCACAGTGTCTCTAGCAGCGATCGCTTCCCGGAGGATACTTAAGCCACACCGAGATTCCAGCAGGGAGTTTTGCCTTATAGCAGTACAACTCACTCAAGAAAGAGGGATGAGGTGTAGGGCTAATCTACGTGCGCTCACGCTCTGTGTCCCCGAGAAGGTTTCACGGAGCAGAATGCATCACCGACCGCTACCACGTGTGTGCACCAAAGAAGTCGTGTGCCGTGGGTGTTCTCTGGCCGACAGCGAAGACCTAGGTGTGTCCTGCACCCGCGCCCAATGGTTCACACGTTGCGTGACCCTGTGCCTTTTGAAGACGCTCAGAGCGGGTGGCACCTGCGTGCTGCGAGCGCAAGAGGTGTAGAGTGTAAAGGCCTTTCACACTGGAGGAAGGGCTTGCATCTCATGGAGAAAATGTGTACGTCGCCCGGGAGATGGAGGTGCGCTCTTGACACCATTTCCTCTGCCCGTTTCAAACACAAGTGTTTGTACTCGATCTGGGCTGCCTGGTGAAACGCTTGGCAGTCCGCATCACCCTGAGCACCTTTCCTGAAGTTTGATTCGTAGCTGGGTAAACTCGGGCTTCAGAGGCTTAGATGAGACAAAACGTGTTCAGCTTGTGGCGAAAGCCTTTGACCAGAGGCATATAAGCTTGTGCTTGGGGCGAGGGCTAGGCAAGAACGTTTACACACTGGGTTTTTATCTTTACCCTAAGCTGTCCCTTTTGGCTGCAGCAGGCGGAGAGAACCCGCGGAGAGAGAACAGCTGCGAAGTGGATGCACACAACAGTCACCTCGATACCAGCCCCGGGCTCCCAAGCAACGATCCTTCCCCGCAGGGTACTTAACCCACCCAGGGATTCAAGCAGGGAGTTCGCCTTGTCCAACTCGCACAGGAGACTGGCATGAGATGTAGGGCTCATCTACTTGCGTTCACACTACGTGGCCCGGAGAAGTTCTCACGGAGCCGAATCCAGCACCCTTCCTCCACCACGTGTGTACACAAAGGAGCGCTGGGCAGTGGGTGTTCTCAGGCCAAGAGAGAAGCCCTTGTTCTGTGCTGCACCTGCTGGGTGGTTCAAAGGCTTTCTGACCTTCCTGCTCTGGAAGCTTTTCAGAGCTGAGGCTACGCCTGGGCTGCGAAAGCAGAGAGGCGTAGAGGCCTTTCACACTGAAGGCGTGGGCCTGTTTCCCATGGGGAAAGTGTACGTCGCCCAACCCCCACTCCCACCCCACCCCACCCCACCCCACCCCACTCCAACCCACCCCCAGCTGGAGGCGTGCGGGTTGACACCATTTTGTCCTGCCCATGGAAAATACAAAGAGGCGTACACGATTTGGGCTGTCTGGTGAGAGAATTTTGAATCGGCGGCACCCTGAGTACCTTTCCCGAAGTTTGCTTCCTAGCTGGTTAAACTCGGCATTCAGAGGCGAGATGAGAACAAACTTGCTCCGCGTGCGGCGAAGTGCCCTGATGCCCTGCCCTAAATATTTGAGCTTCTGGCCAGCGTCAGGCAAGTACTTTGACACGTAGGAGTCTCCCTTTTACTCCAAGCTGTCCCTGTCGGCTGAAGCACTCGGCGTGTGTGTATCGCAGCCTGGGAGGCCGGGCGTTGGGGGAGTCTGCCAAGTGACTGGCCTCCATTTATAGCTAACTGAGAAACTGCGTCGAAGCTTTCGGGAGCCTCTTACAGGGAATGGTTGCAGTTGGGAATTGGAGACTGTGCTGGCAAACGTCAGCAGCTCCTCTCCCTCGGAGGGCTCTTGGTGTGCCGACTCCTAACAGCCAGCACGGTCCCCAGCTCGTGAACGGTCCCATTGCGAGCCGGTCTCGTCCGTGAAAGAGCCACGTGAGGCTGAGCTCCAAGAGTCGGGCTCCACACCTGGAGCCTTTGGGACAGGGCAGTCCTGAGCCGATGTGCCCACCAGGGGACGCGACCAAAGTTTACGTACCACAGGAAAGCGCATCAAGGCCTCGTGTTCTCTCCATGAAATGAACGTGAGCTTGAAGGGTGATGCGTCAGCGTGCACCGTGAACAGCTCGCTGGTACGCCTGTCTTTGCCCCCTCTCACGGTCTCACGCACCCGGGCTCAGTTCCATGCAGGAATGCTGAGTGGGAGCGCCAGCCTCGCTTCTGGACTCGAAAGCCTTCCACCCCCTAATGGCAGGTTGTGTGTGTCTCTCACGTGGGGGGAGGAATGAGGTCGCCCACAGAGGTTCTGCCATGAAAGATCTAAAGACGCACGCTGCTGAGGAGCTTGTTCCTCATGGAGCGTCCCCGAAGGCCAGAAGAATGCCGAAGGTCTCTTTCAAAGCTGCCGGACGCTCTGCCATTCTAGGCCTGAGATAAGGACCTTGTGACGGCACTGTAACCCCGCGAGATTCAGGAGACATCGCCAGTGCGAGTGGCAATCCAGAAGGAAGAACCTTCAAGGCGGAGTGTCCTTTCCTGTACAAAACGGCGCCCAAGTGGCTGAGGCAGGGAGCATTTTCCTTCACAGAACCGGCATCCTCGTATGCCTGTGGGTTACTCTAAAGAAACGACACTGTGAGCAACCTCTTCGAAAAGGCCTTCGCAAGCGACTTGGAGACAACAGCAGCGCAGTGGAGGCACAGACCATTGTCCTAGAGAGCAGCACAGTGTCTCTAGCAGCGATCGCTTCCCGGAGGATACTTAAGCCACACCGAGATTCCAGCAGGGAGTTTTGCCTTATAGCAGTACAACTCACTCAAGAAAGAGGGATGAGGTGTAGGGCTAATCTACGTGCGCTCACGCTCTGTGTCCCCGAGAAGGTTTCACGGAGCAGAATGCATCACCGACCGCTACCACGTGTGTGCACCAAAGAAGCCCTGTGCCGTGGGTGTTCTCAGGCCAACAGCGAAGACCTAGGTGTGTGCTGCACCCGCGCCCGGTGGTTCACACTTTGCGTGACCCTGTGCCTTTTGAAGACGCTCAGAGTGGGTGGCACCTGCGTGCTGCGAGCGCAAGAGGTGTAGAGTGTAAAGGCCTTTCACACTGGAGGAAGGGCTTGCATCTCATAGAGAAAATGTGTACGTCGCCCGGGAGATGGAGGCGCGCTCTTGACACCATTTCCTCTGCCCGTTTCAAACACAAGTGTTTGTACTCGATCTGGGCTGCCTGGTGAAACGCTTGGCAGTCCGCATCACCCTGAGCACCTTTCCTGAAGTTTGATTCGTAGCTGGGTAAACTCGGGCTTCAGAGGCTTAGATGAGACCAAACGTGTTCAGCTTGTGGCGAAAGCCTTTGACCAGAGGCATATAAGCTTGTGCTTGGGGCGAGGGCTAGGCAAGAACGTTTACACACTGGGTTTTTATCTTTACCCTAAGCTGTCCCTTTTGGCTGCAGCAGGCAGAGAGAACCCGCGGAGAGAGAACAGCTGCAAAGTGGATGCACACAACAGTCACCTCGATACCAGCCCCGGGCTCCCAAGCAACGATCCTTCCCCGCAGGGTACTTAACCCACCCAGGGATTCAACCAGGGAGTTCGCCTTGTCCAACTCGCACAAGAGACTGGCATGAGATGTAGGGCTCATCTACTTGCGTTCACACTACGTGGCCCGGAGAAGTTCTCACGGAGCCGAATCCAGCGCCCTGCCTCCACCACGTGTGTACACAAAGGAGCGCTGGGCAGTGGGTGTTCTCAGGCCAAGAGAGAAGCCCTTGTTCTGTGCTGCACCTGCTGGGTGGTTCAAAGGTTTTCTGACCTTCCTGTTCTGGAAGCTTTTCAGAGCTGAGGCTACGCTTGGGCTGCGAAAGCAGAGAGGCGTAGAGGCCTTTCACACTGAAGGCGTGGGCCTGTTTCCCATGGGGAAAGTGTACGTCGCCCAACCCCCACTCCCACCCCCACCCCACCCCACCCCACCCCACTCCAACCCACCCCCAGCTGGAGGCGTGCGGGTTGACACCATTTTGTCCTGCCCATGGAAAATACAAAGAGGCGTACACGATTTGGGCTGTCTGGTGAGAGAATTTTGAATCGGCGGCACCCTGAGTACCTTTCCCGAAGTTTGCTTCCTAGCTGGTTAAACTCGGCATTCAGAGGCGAGATGAGAACAAACTTGCTCCGCGTGCGGCAAAGTGCCATGATGCCCTGCCCTAAATGTTTGAGCTTCTGGCCAGCGTCAGGCAAGTACTTTGACACGTAGGAGTCTCCCTTTTACTCCAAGCTGTCCCTGTCGGCTGAAGCACTCGGCGTGTCTGTATCGCAGCCTGGGAGGCCGGGCGTTGGGGGAGTCTGCAAAGTGACTGGCCTCCATTTATAGCTAAGTGAGAAACTGCGTTGAAGCTTTCGGGAGCCTCTTACAGGGTATGGTTGCAGTTCGGAATTGGAGACGGTGCTGGCAAACGTCAGCAGCTCCTCTCCCTCGGAGGGCTCTTGGTGTGCCGGCTCCTAACAGCCAGCACGGTCCCCAGCTCGTGAACGGTCCCATTGCGAGCCGATCTCGTCCGTGAAAGAGCCACGTGAGGCTGAGCTCCAAGAGTCGGGCTCCACACCTGGAGCCTTTGGGACAGGGCAGTCCTGAGCCGATGTGCCCACCAGGGGATGCGACCAAAGTTTACGTACCACAGGAAAGCGCATCAAGGCCTCGTGTTCTCTCCATGAAATGAACGTGAGCTTGAAGGGTGATGCGTCAGCGTGCACCGTGAACAGCTCGCTGGTACGCCTGTCTTTGCCCCCTCTCACGGTCTCACGCACCCGGGCTCAGTTCCGTGCAGGAATGCTGAGTGGGAGCGCCAGCCTCGCTTCTGGACTCGAAAGCCTTCCACCCCCTAATGGCAGGTTGTGTGTGTCTCTCACGTGGGGGGAGGAATGAGGTCGCCCACAGAGGTTCTGCCATGAAAGATCTAAAGACGCACGCTGCTGAGGAGCTTGTTCCTCATGGAGCGTCCCCGAAGGCCAGAAGAATGCCGAAGGTCTCTTTCAAAGCTGCCGGACGCTCTGCCGTTCTAGGCCTGAGATAAGGACCTTGTGACGGCACTGTAACCCCGCGAGATTCAGGAGACATCGCCAGTGCGAGTGGCAATCCGGAAGGAAGAACCTTAAAGGCGGAGTGTCCTTTCCTGTACAAAACGGCGCCCAAGTGGCTGAGGCAGGGAGCATTTTCCTTCACAGAACCGGCATCCTCGTATGCCTGTGGGTTACTCTAAAGAAACGACACTGTGAGCAACCTCTTCGAAAATGCCTTCGCAAGCGACTTGGAGACAACAGCAGCACAGTGGAGGCACAGACCATTGTCCTAGAGAGCAGCACAGTGTCTCTAGCAGCGATCGCTTCCCGGAGGATACTTAAGCCACACCGAGATTCCAGCAGGGAGTTTTGCCTTATAGCAGTACAACTCACTCAAGAAAGAGGGATGAGGTGTAGGGCTAATCTACGTGCGCTCACGCTCTGTGTCCCCGAGAAGGTTTCACGGAGCAGAATGCATCACCGACCGGTACCACGTGTGTGCACCAAAGAAGCCCTGTGCCGTGGGTGTTCTCAGGCCGACAGCGAAGACCTAGGTGTGTGCTGCACCCAGCGCCCGGTGGTTCACACGTTGCGTGACCCCTGTGCCTTTTGAAGATGCTCAGAGCGGGTGGCACCTGCGTGCTGCGAGCGCAAGAGGTGTAGAGTGTAAAGGCCTTTCACACTGGAGGAAAGGCTTGCATCTCATGGAGAAAATGTGTACGTCGCCCGGGAGATGGAGGCGCGCTCTTGACACCATTTCCTCTGCCCGTTTAAAACACAAGTGTTTGTACTCGATCTGGGCTGCCTGGTGAAACGCTTGGCAGTCCGCATCACCCTGAGCACCTTTCCTGAAGTTTGATTCGTAGCTGGGTAAACTCGGGCTTCAGAGGCTTAGATGAGACCAAACGTGTTCAGCTTGTGGCGAAAGCCTTTGACCAGAGGCATATAAGCTTGTGCTTGGGGCGAGGGCTAGGCAAGAACGTTTACACACTGGGTTTTTATCTTTACCCTAAGCTGTCCCTTTTGGCTGCAGCAGGCGGAGAGAACCCGCGGAGAGAGAACAGCTGCGAAGTGGATGCACACAACAGTCACCTCGATACAAGCCCCGGGCTCCCAAGCAACGACCCTTCCCCGCAGGGTACTTAACCCACCCAGGGATTCAAGCAGGGAGTTCGCCTTGTCCAACTCGCACAGGAGACTGGCATGAGATGTAGGGCTCATCTACTTGCGTTCACACTACGTGGCCCGAGTAGCTCTCACGGAGCCGAATCCAGCACCCTTCCTCCACCACGTGTGTACACAAAGGAGCGCTGGGCAGTGGGTGTTCTCAGGCCAAGAGAGAAGCCCTTGTTCTGTGCTGCACCTGCTGGGTGGTTCAAAGGTTTTTCTGACCTTCCTGCTCTGGAAGCTTTTCAGAGCTGAGGCTACGCCTGGGCTGCGAAAGCAGAGAGGCGTAGAGGCCTTTCACACTGAAGGCGTGGGCCTGTTTCCCATGGGGAAAGTGTACGTCGCCCAACCCCCACTCCCACCCCACCCCACCCCACCCCACCCCACTCCAACCCACCCCCAGTTGGAGGCGTGCGGGTTGACACCATTTTGTCCTGCCCATGGAAAATACAAAGAGGCGTACATGATTTGGGCTGTCTGCTGAGAGAATTTTGAATCGGCGGCACCCTGAGTACCTTTCCCGAAGTTTGCTTCCTAGCTGGTTAAACTCGGCATTCAGAGGCGAGATGAGAACAAACTTGCTCCGTGTGCGGCAAAGTGCCCTGATGCCCTGCCCTAAATGTTTGAGCTTCTGGCCAGCGTCAGGCAAGTACTTTGACACGTAGGAGTCTCCCTTTTACTCCAATCTGTCCCTGTTGGCTGAAGCAGTCGGCGTGTCTGTATCGCAGCCTGGGAGGCCGGGCGTTGGGGGAGTCTGCCAAGTGACTGGCCTCCATTTATAGCTAACTGAGAAACTGCGTCGAAGCTTTCGGGAGCCTCTTACAGGGAATGGTTGCAGTTCGGAATTGGAGACTGTGCTGGCAAACGTCAGCAGCTCCTCTCCCTCGGAGGGCTCTTGGTGTGCCGACTCCTAACAGCCAGCACGGTCCCCAGCTCGTGAACGGTCCCATTGCGAGCCGGTCTCGTCCGTGAAAGAGCCACGTGAGGCTGAGCTCCAACAGTCGGGCTCCACACCTGGATTCTTTGGGACAGGGCAGTCCTGAGCCAATGTGCCCACCAGGGGACGCGACCAAAGTTTACGTACCACAGGAAAGCGCATCAAGGCCTCGTGTTCTCTCCATGAAATGAACGTGAGCTTGAAGGGTGATGCGTCAGCGTGCACCGTGAACAGCTCGCTGGTACGCCTGTCTTTGCCCCCTCTCACGGTCTCACGCACCCGGGCTCAGTTCCGTGCAGGAATGCTGAGTGGGAGCGCCAGCCTCGCTTCTGGACTCGAAAGCCTTCCACCCCCTAATGGCAGGTTGTGTGTGTCTCTCACGTGGGGGGAGGAATGAGGTCGCCCACAGAGGTTCTGCCATGAAAGATCTAAAGACGCACGCTGCTGAGGAGCTTGTTCCTCATGGAGCGTCCCCGAAGGCCAGAAGAATGCCGAAGGTCTCTTTCAAAGCTGCCGGACGCTCTGCCGTTCTAGGCCTGAGATAAGGACCTTGTGACGGCACTGTAACCCCGCGAGATTCAGGAGACATCGCCAGTGCGAGTGGCAATCCGGAAGGAAGAACCTTCAAGGCGGAGTGTCCTTTCCTGTACAAAACGGCGCCCAAGTGGCTGAGGCAGGGAGCATTTTCCTTCACAGAACCAGCATCCTCGTATGCCTGTGGGTTACTCTAAAGAAACGACACTGTGAGCAACCTCTTCGAAAAGTCCTTCGCAAGCGACTTGGAGACAACAGCAGCGCAGTGGAGGCACAGACCATTGTCCTAGAGAGCAGCACAGTGTCTCTAGCAGCGATCGCTTCCCGGAGGATACTTAAGCCACACCGAGATTCCAGCAGGGAGTTTTGCCTTATAGCAGTACAACTCACTCAAGAAAGAGGGATGAGGTGTAGGGCTAATCTACGTGCGCTCACGCTCTGTGTCCCCGAGAAGGTTTCACGGAGCAGAATGCATCACCGACTGCTACCACGTGTGTGCACCAAAGAAGCCCTGTGCCGTGGGTGTTCTCAGGCTGACAGCGAAGACCTAGGTGTGTGCTGCACCCGCGCCCGGTGGTTCACACGTTGCGTAACCCTGTGCCTTTTGAAGACGCTCAGAGCGGGTGGCACCTGCGTGCTGCGAGCGCAAGAGGTGTAGAGTGTAAAGGCCTTTCACACTGGAGGAAGGGCTTGCATCTCATGGAGAAAATGTGTACGTCGCCCGGGAGATGGAGGCGCGCTCTTGACACCATTTCCTCTGCCCGTTTAAAACACAAGTGTTTGTACTCGATCTGGGCTGCCTGATGAAACGCTTGGCAGTCCGCATCACCCTGAGCACCTTTCCTGAAGTTTGATTCGTAGCTGGGTAAACTCGGGCTTCAGAGGCTTAGATGAGACCAAACGTGTTCAGCTTGTGGCGAAAGCCTTTGACCAGAGGCATATACGCTTGTGCTTGGGGCGAGGGCTAGGCAAGAACGTTTACACACTGGGTTTTTATCTTTACCCTAAGCTGTCCCTTTTGGCTGCAGCAGGCTGAGAGAACCCACGGAGAGAGAACAGCTGCGAAGTGGATGCACACAACAGTCACCTCGATACCAGCCCCGGGCTCCCAAGCAACGATCCTTCCCCGCAGGGTACTTAACCCACCCAGGGATTCAAGCAGGGAGTTCGCCTTGTCCAACTCGCACAGGAGACTGGCATGAGATGTAGGGCTCATCTACTTGCGTTCACACTACGTGGCCTGGAGAAGTTCTCACGGAGCCGAATCCAGCACCCTTCCTCCACCACGTGTGTACACAAAGGAGCGCTGGGCAGTGGGTGTTCTCAGGCCAAGAGAGAAGCCCTTGTTCTGTGCTGCACCTGCTGGGTGGTTCAAAGGTTTTCTGACCTTCCTGCTCTGGAAGCTTTTCAGAGCTGAGGCTACGCCTGGGCTGCGAACGCAGAGAGGCGTAGAGGCCTTTCACACTGAAGGCGTGGGCCTGTTCCCCATGGGGAAAGTGTACGTAGCCCAACCCCCACTCCAACCCCACCCCACCCCACCCCACCCCACTCCAACACACCCCCAGCTGGAGGCGTGCGGGTTGACACCATTTTGTCCTGCCCATGGAAAATACAAAGAGGCGTACACGATTTGGGCTGTCTGGTGAGAGAATTTTGAATCAGCGGCACCCTGAGTACCTTTCCCGAAGTTTGCTTCCTAGCTGGTTAAACTCGGCATTCAGAGGCGAGATGAGAACAAACTTGCTCCGCGTGCGGCGAAGTGCCCTGATGCCCTGCCCTAAATGTTTGAGCTTCTGGCCAGCGTCAGGCAAGTACTTTGACACGTAGGAGTCTCACTTTTACTCCAAGCTGTCCCTGTTGGCTGAAGCAGTCGGCGTGTCTGTATCGCAGCCTGGGAGGCCGGGCGTTGGGGGAGTCTGCCAAGTGACTGGCCTCCATTTATAGCTAACTGAGAAACTGCGTCGAAGCTTTCGGGAGCCTCTTACAGGGAATGGTTGCAGTTGGGAATTGGAGACTGTGCTGGCAAACGTCAGCAGCTCCTCTCCCTCGGAGGGCTCTTGGTGTGCCGACTCCTAACAGCCAGCATGGTCCCCAGCTCGTGAACGGTCCCATTGCGAGCCGGTCTCGTCCGTGAAAGAGCCACGTGAGGCTGAGCTCCAAGAGTCGGGCTCCACACCTGGAGCCTTTGGGACAGGGCAGTTCTCAGCCGATGTGCCCACCAGGGGACGCGACCAAAGTTTACGTACCACAGGAAAGCGCATCAAGGCCTCGTGTTCTCTCCATGAAATGAACGTGAGCTTGAAGGGTGATGCGTCAGCGTGCACCGTGAACAGCTCGCTGGTACGCCTGTCTTTGCCCCCTCTCACGGTCTCACGCACCCGGGCTCAGTTCCGTGCAGGAATGCTGAGTGGGAGCGCCAGCCTCGCTTCTGGACTCGAAAGCCTTCCACCCCCTAATGGCAGGTTGTGTGTGTCTCTCACGTGGGGGGAGGAATGAGGTCGCCCACAGAGGTTCTGCCATGAAAGATCTAAAGACGCACGCTGCTGAGGAGCTTGTTCCTCATGGAGCGTCCCCGAAGGCCAGAAGAATGCCGAAGGTCTCTTTCAAAGCTGCCGGACGCTCTGCCATTCTAGGCCTGAGATAAGGACCTTGTGACGGCACTGTAACCCCGCGAGATTCAGGAGACATCGCCAGTGCGAGTGGCAATCCGGAAGGAAGAACCTTCAAGGCGGAGTGTCCTTTCCTGTACAAAACGGCGCCCAAGTGGCTGAGGCAGGGAGCATTTTCCTTCACAGAACCGGCATCCTCGTATGCCTGTGGGTTACTCTAAAGAAACGACACTGTGAGCAACCTCTTCGAAAAGGCCTTCGCAAGCGACTTGGAGACAACAGCAGTGCAGTGGAGGCACAGACCATTGTCCTAGAGAGCAGCACAGTGTCTCTAGCAGCGATCGCTTCCCGGAGGATACTTAAGCCACACCGAGATTCCAGCAGGGAGTTTTGCCTTATAGCAGTACAACTCACTCAAGAAAGAGGGATGAGGTGTAGGGCTAATCTACGTGCGCTCACGCTCTGTGTCCCCGAGAAGGTTTCACGGAGCAGAATGCATCACCGACTGCTACCACGTGTGTGCACCAAAGAAGCCCTGTGCCGTGGGTGTTCTCAGGTCGACATCGAAGACCTAGGTGTGTGCTGCACCTGCGCCCGATGGTTCACACGTTGCGTGACCCTGTGCCTTTTGAAGATGCTCAGAGCAGGTGGCACCTGCGTGCTGCGAGCGCAAGAGGTGTAGAGTGTAAAGGCCTTTCACACTGGAGGAAGGGCTTGCATCTCATGGAGAAAATGTGTACGTCGCCCGGGAGATGGAGGTGCGCTCTTGACACCATTTCCTCTGCCCGTTTAAAACACAAGTGTTTGTACTCGATCTGGGCTGCCTGGTGAAACGCTTGGCAGTCCGCATCACCCTGAGCACCTTTCCTGAAGTTTGATTCTTAGCTGGGTAAACTCGGGCTTCAGAGGCTTAGATGAGACCAAACGTGTTCAGCTTGTGGCGAAAGCCTTTGACCAGAGGCATATAAGCTTGTGCTTGGGGCGAGGGCTAGGCAAGAACGTTTACACACTGGGTTTTTATCTTTACCCTAAGCTGTCCCTTTTGGCTGCAGCAGGCGGAGAGAACCCACGGAGAGAGAACAGCTGCGAAGTGGATGCACACAACAGTCACCTCGATACCAACCCCGGGCTCCCAAGCAACGATCCTTCCCCGCAGGGTACTTAACCCACCCAGGGATTCAAGCAGGGAGTTCGCCTTGTCCAACTCGCACAGGAGACTGGCATGAGATGTAGGGCTCATCTACTTGCGTTCACACTACGTGGCCCGGAGAAGTTCTCACGGAGCCGAATCCAGCACCCTTCCTTCACCACGTGTGTACACAAAGGAGCGCTGGGCAGTGGGTGTTCTCAGGCCAAGAGAGAAGCCCTTGTTCTGTGCTGCACCTGCTGGGTGGTTCAAAGGTTTTCTGACCTTCCTGCTCTGGAAGCTTTTCAGAGCTGAGGCTACGCCTGGGCTGCGAAAGCAGAGAGGCGTAGAGGCCTTTCACACTGAAGGCGTGGGCCTGTTTCCCATGGGGAAAGTGTACGTCGCCCAACCCCCACTCCCACCCCACCCCACCCCACCCCACCCCACTCCAACCCACCCCCAGCTGGAGGCGTGCGGGTTGACACCATTTTGTCCTGCCCATGGAAAATACAAAGAGGCGTACACGATTTGGGCTGTCTGGTGAGAGAATTTTGAATCGGCGGCACCCTGAGTACCTTTCCCGAAGTTTGCTTCCTAGCTGGTTAAACTCGGCATTCAGAGGCGAGATGAGAACAAACTTGCTCCGCGTGCGGCGAAGTGCCCTGATGCCCTGCCCTAAATGTTTGAGCTTCTGGCCAGCGTCAGGCAAGTACTTTGACAGGTAGGAGTCTCACTTTTACTCCAAGCTGTCCCTGTTGGCTGAAGCAGTCGGCGTGTCTGTATCGCAGCCTGGGAGGCTTGGCGTTGGGGGAGTCTGCCAAGTGACTGGCCTCCATTTATAGCTAACTGAGAAACTGCGTCGAAGCTTTCGGGAGCCTCTTACAGGGAATGGTTGCAGTTCGGAATTGGAGACTGTGCTGGCAAACGTCAGCAGCTCCTCTCCCTCGGAGGGCTCTTGGTGTGCCGACTCCTAACAGCCAGCACGGTCCCC
>NW_026043877.1:0-33269 GCF_937001465.1 Orcinus orca
GAGAACCAATGAGAGACTAGCTGGAGGTGTCTGGACGGGAAAATTTAACTCTCATTTCCCACCAGGAAGAGGAATTAACCAAAGGCTCAGCGTGCCATGCTGGAACCAGATTAGGGCCTGAAGCAATCCTGCGGTGTTGCGGCCAGCTCACAAGAAAGCGAGTTGAAGAAAGGAGCTCAGGGGCACTGTAATTCACAAACCTGCAGAGTTATAAATGACAGCTATCATCCAAAAATATACTGAAGTAAGGCTGCCAAGAGGACTTGAAAGCCGGGCAGAATTGCAGGAAACCGATTTCAGGAGGTAGACTGGAATTGCATTTAAAGCATAGGAAAAGAGGCAGAAGGTCGACAATGATGCACTTGGCCAAAAAGGGCGTATGCGTTTTTTCCTGAATATATTCAGGAAAAAACGCATACGCCCTTTTTGGCCAACCAAGCAAGCTTGCAAAGGAAATCTGCACTACAATGAAGTCTCACTTCCCCCCCGTCAAAAAGGGCCATCTGAAAAAAGTGTAAAATCCAGAAAGGCAGGACAGGCCATGGAGAACTGGGAGCCTTGTTATGCTGATGGGCGGGATGTACATTGCCAACAGCCACTCGGGAGAAGTGTATGGTGTTTCCTGAAGCATCTAAAAAACAAAGCAACAGAGCCTAGGGCACTTCCACTTATGGTCCTATAGCTTAGGGAAATAAAATCAAAAAGACACAGCCACCCCAAAGTTTGGGATGGCTCTGTTTACAAGAAACTCGTTTACGGTACAAGTTCAATATCGCATAAAGCGAAAAATGGATAAAGAAGTTGTGGTACTTACGTACAATGCAATATCACTCAGCAATGACATCTATGTCATCAGGCCCATAGCAGCATAATGAGTGGATTCAGGTATGATGATTCTAACTGAAATAAGTCACACAGAAAAAGAAACATCATAAGATATCACTAATACACGGAATGTAAACTTGGCTACACAGGAACTGAATTTCAAAACAGAACATGGTCCCAAATTTAGAAAACCAACTTATGCTTGCTTAAGGGGAAAGGTGAGTTGGGGTGCTGCATAAAACCAGAGATTGAAATGAGCACAGATAAAGTTCCTTAAGCCAAATATGTAATAGACAAGAGCTACTCCTTGCTCAACGAAATGGACTCAAAACCCCATATTAAACGCCTAATAATGTACCTGACTAGTAAGTATCTTAAAACCTATGGATTGCTATGTCTCTGAAAGTGAATCAATCGTGAGTACAGGGGCAAAAACGCAGCAGTGATAGGATTGGAGAGTTTTGGTGAGCAAATGAAGACCCTTTGAAGTCATATTGCATGGTACCCATTCCACGGGTCTCAACTCTCCAGGTTTAAGGGATTCTTCCTTCAGCTAAAACATGCATGTGGAACCCAGAGTATGATCAACCGTGTGATCGGGAGACGTGTTGAAATATGTCTCAGTTCTCGTCCCCTGGTACTCGGGTGCAACATTCCAGATGCTTTACTAACACTCTCCCGACTTGGAGAGTCAGTGCCTTTAACCTCCTCTTTGGCCCAGTTTGCAAATTCCGCGGAAGATGAACAGGAATAGGGAGAACCAATGAGAGACTAGCTGGAGGTGTCTGGACGGGAAAATTTAACTCTCATTTCCCACCAGGAAGAGGAATTAACCAAAGGCTCAGCGTGCCATGCCGGAACCAGATTAGGGCCTGAAGCAATCCTGCGGTGTTGCGGCCAGCTCACAAGAAAGCGAGTTGAAGAAAGGAGCTCAGGGCCACTGTAATTCACAAAACTGCAGAGTTATAAATGACAGCTATCATCCAAAAATATACTGAAGTAAGGCTGCCAAGAGGACTTGAGAGCCGGGCAGAATTGCAGGAAACCGATTTCAGGAGGTAGACTGAATTGCATTTAAAGCATAGGAAAAGAGGCAGAAGGTCGACAATGATGCACTTGGCCAAAAAGGGCGTATGCGTTTTTTCCTGAATATATTCAGGAAAAAACGCATACGCCCTTTTTGGCCAACCAAGCAAGCTTGCAAAGGAAATCTGCACTACAATGAAGTCTCACTTCCCCACCGTCAAAAGGGCCATCTGAAAAAAAGTGTAAAATCCAGAAAGGCAGGACAGGCCATGGAGAACTGGGAGCCTTGTTATGCTGATGGGCGGGATGTACATTGCCAACAGCCACTCGGGAGAAGTGTATGGTGTTTCCTGAAACATCTAAAAAACAAAGCAACAGAGCCTAGGGCACTTCCAGTTATGGTCCTGCAGCTTCGGGAAATTAAAATCAAAAAGACACAGCCACCCCAAAGTTTGGGATGGCTCTGTTTACAAGAAACTCGTTTACGGTACAAGTTCAATATCGCATAAAGCGAAAAATGGATAAAGAAGTTGTGGTACTTACGTACAATGCAATATCACTCAGCAATGACATCTATGTCATCAGGCCCATAGCAGCATAATGAGTGGATTCAGGTATGATGATTCTAACTGAAATAAGTCACACAGAAAAAGAAACATCATAAGATATCACTAATACACGGAATGTAAACTTGGCTACACAGGAACTGAATTTCAAAACAGAACATGGTCCCAAATTTAGAAAACCAACTTATGCTTGCTTAAGGGGAAAGGTGAGTTGGGGTGCTGCATAAAACCAGAGATTGAAATGAGCACAGATAAAGTTCCTTAAGCCAAATATGTAATAGACAAGAGCTACTCCTTGCTCAACGAAATGGACTCAAAACCCCATATTAAACGCCTAATAATGTACCTGACTAGTAAGTATCTTAAAACCTATGGATTGCTATGTCTCTGAAAGTGAATCAATCGTGAGTACAGGGGCAAAAACGCAGCAGTGATAGGATTGGAGAGTTTTGGTGAGCAAATGAAGACCCTTTGAAGTCATATTGCATGGTACCCATTCCACGGGTCTCAACTCTCCAGGTTTAAGGGATTCTTCCTTCAGCTAAAACATGCATGTGGAACCCAGAGTATGATCAACCGTGTGATCGGGAGACGTGTTGAAATATGTCTCAGTTCTCGTCCCCTGGTACTCGGGTGCAACATTCCAGATGCTTTACTAACACTCTCCCGACTTGGAGAGTCAGTGCCTTTAACCTCCTCTTCGGCCCAGTTTGCAAATTCCGCGGAAGATGAACAGGAATAGGGAGAACCAATGAGAGACTAGCTGGAGGTGTCTAGACGGGAAAATTTAACTCTCATTTCCCACCAGGAAGAGGAATTAACCAAAGGCTCAGCGTGCCATGCCGGAACCAGATTAGGGCCTGAAGCAATCCTGCGGTGTTGCGGCCAGCTCACAAGAAAGCGAGTTGAAGAAAGGAGCTCAGGGGCACTGTAATTCACAAACCTGCAGAGTTATAAATGACAGCTATCATCCAAAAATATACTGAAGTAAGGCTGCCAAGAGGACTTGAAAGCCGGGCAGAATTGCAGGAAACCGATTTCAGGAGGTAGACTGGAATTGCATTTAAAGCATAGGAAAAGAGGCAGAAGGTCGACAATGATGCACTTGGCCAAAAAGGGCGTATGCGTTTTTTCCTGAATATATTCAGGAAAAAACGCATACGCCCTTTTTGGCCAACCAAGCAAGCTTGCAAAGGAAATCTGCACTACAATGAAGTCTCACTTCCCCCCCCGTCAAAAGGGCCATCTGAAAAAAGTGTAAAATCCAGAAAGGCAGGACAGGCCATGGAGAACTGGGAGCCTTGTTATGCTGATGGGCGGGATGTAAATTGCCAACAGCCACTCGGGAGAAGTGTATGGTGTTTCCTGAAACATCTAAAAAACAAAGCAACAGAGCCTAGGGCACTTCCACTTATGGTCCTATAGCTTAGGGAAATTAAAATCAAAAAGACACAGCCACCCCAAAGTTTGGGATGGCTCTGTTTACAAGAAACTCGTTTACGGTACAAGTTCAATATCGCATAAAGCGAAAAATGGATAAAGAAGGTGTGGTACTTACGTACAATGCAATATCACTCAGCAATGACATCTATGTCATCAGGCCCATAGCAGCATAATGAGTGGATTCAGGTATGATGATTCTAACTGAAATAAGTCACACAGAAAAAGAAACATCATAAGATATCACTAATACACGGAATGTAAACTTGGCTACACAGGAACTGAATTTCAAAACAGAACATGGTCCCAAATTTAGAAAACCAACTTATGCTTGCTTAAGGGGAAAGGTGAGTTGGGGTGCTGCATAAAACCAGAGATTGAAATGAGCACAGATAAAGTTCCTTAAGCCAAATATGTAATAGACAAGAGCTACTCCTTGCTCAACGAAATGGACTCAAAACCCCATATTAAACGCCTAATAATGTACCTGACTAGTAAGTATCTTAAAACCTATGGATTGCTATGTCTCTGAAAGTGAATCAATCGTGAGTACAGGGGCAAAAACGCAGCAGTGATAGGATTGGAGAGTTTTGGTGAGCAAATGAAGACCCTTTGAAGTCATATTGCATGGTACCCATTCCACGGGTCTCAACTCTCCAGGTTTAAGGGATTCTTCCTTCAGCTAAAACATGCATGTGGAACCCAGAGTATGATCAACCGTGTGATCGGGAGACGTGTTGAAATATGTCTCAGTTCTCGTCCCCTGGTACTCGGGTGCAACATTCCAGATGCTTTACTAACACTCTCCCGACTTGGAGAGTCAGTGCCTTTAACCTCCTGTTTGGCCCAGTTTGCAAATTCCGCGGAAGATGAACAGGAATAGGGAGAACCAATGAGAGACTAGCTGGAGGTGTCTGGACGGGAAAATTTAACTCTCATTTCCCACCAGGAAGAGGAATTAACCAAAGGCTCAGCGTGCCATGCCGGAACCAGATTAGGGCCTGAAGCAATCCTGCGGTGTTGCGGCCAGCTCACAAGAAAGCGAGTTGAAGAAAGGAGCTCAGGGGCACTGTAATTCACAAACCTGCAGAGTTATAAATGACAGCTATCATCCAAAAATATACTGAAGTAAGGCTGCCAAGAGGACTTGAAAGCCGGGCAGAATTGCAGGAAACCGATTTCAGGAGGTAGACTGGAATTGCATTTAAAGCATAGGAAAAGAGGCAGAAGGTCGACAATGATGCACTTGGCCAAAAAGGGCGTATGCGTTTTTTCCTGAATATATTCAGGAAAAAACGCATACGCCCTTTTTGGCCAACCAAGCAAGCTTGCAAAGGAAATCTGCACTACAATGAAGTCTCACTTCCCCCCCGTCAAAAGGGCCATCTGAAAAAAGTGTAAAATCCAGAAAGGCAGGACAGGCCATGGAGAACTGGGAGCCTTGTTATGCTGATGGGCGGGATGTACATTGCCAACAGCCACTCGGGAGAAGTGTATGGTGTTTCCTGAAGCATCTAAAAAACAAAGCAACAGAGCCTAGGGCACTTCCACTTATGGTCCTATAGCTTAGGGAAATTAAAATCAAAAAGACACAGCCACCCCAAAGTTTGGGATGGCTCTGTTTACAAGAAACTCGTTTACGGTACAAGTTCAATATCGCATAAAGCGAAAAATGGATAAAGAAGGTGTGGTACTTACGTACAATGCAATATCACTCAGCAATGACATCTATGTCATCAGGCCCATAGCAGCATGATGAGTGGATTCAGGTATGATGATTCTAACTGAAATAAGTCACACAGAAAAAGAAACATCATAAGATATCACTAATACACGGAATGTAAACTTGGCTACACAGGAACTGAATTTCAAAACAGAACATGGTCCCAAATTTAGAAAACCAACTTATGCTTGCTTAAGGGGAAAGGTGAGTTGGGGTGCTGCATAAAACCAGAGATTGAAATGAGCACAGATAAAGTTCCTTAAGCCAAATATGTAATAGACAAGAGCTACTCCTTGCTCAACGAAATGGACTCAAAACCCCATATTAAACGCCTAATAATGTACCTGACTAGTAAGTATCTTAAAACCTATGGATTGCTATGTCTCTGAAAGTGAATCAATCGTGAGTACAGGGGCAAAAACGCAGCAGTGATAGGATTGGAGAGTTTTGGTGAGCAAATGAAGACCCTTTGAAGTCATATTGCATGGTACCCATTCCACGGGTCTCAACTCTCCAGGTTTAAGGGATTCTTCCTTCAGCTAAAACATGCATGTGGAACCCAGAGTATGATCAACCGTGTGATCGGGAGACGTGTTGAAATATGTCTCAGTTCTCGTCCCCTGGTACTCGGGTGCAACATTCCAGATGCTTTACTAACACTCTCCCGACTTGGAGAGTCAGTGCCTTTAACCTCCTGTTTGGCCCAGTTTGCAAATTCCGCGGAAGATGAACAGGAATAGGGAGAACCAATGAGAGACTAGCTGGAGGTGTCTGGACGGGAAAATTTAACTCTCATTTCCCACCAGGAAGAGGAATTAACCAAAGGCTCAGCGTGCCATGCCGGAACCAGATTAGGGCCTGAAGCAATCCTGCGGTGTTGCGGCCAGCTCACAAGAAAGCGAGTTGAAGAAAGGAGCTCAGGGGCACTGTAATTCACAAACCTGCAGAGTTATAAATGACAGCTATCATCCAAAAATATACTGAAGTAAGGCTGCCAAGAGGACTTGAAAGCCGGGCAGAATTGCAGGAAACCGATTTCAGGAGGTAGACTGGAATTGCATTTAAAGCATAGGAAAAGAGGCAGAAGGTCGACAATGATGCACTTGGCCAAAAAGGGCGTATGCGTTTTTTCCTGAATATATTCAGGAAAAAACGCATACGTCCTTTTTGGCCAACCAAGCAAGCTTGCAAAGGAAATCTGCACTACAATGAAGTCTCACTTCCCCCCGTCAAAAGGGCCATCTGAAAAAAGTGTAAAATCCAGAAAGGCAGGACAGGCCATGGAGAACTGGGAGCCGTGTTATGCTGATGGGCGGGATGTACATTGCCAACAGCCACTCGGGAGAAGTGTATGGTGTTTCCTGAAACATCTAAAAAACAAAGCAACAGAGCCTAGGGCACTTCCACTTATGGTCCTATAGCTTAGGGAAATTAAAATCAAAAAGACACAGCCACCCCAATGTTTGGGATGGCTCTGTTTACAAGAAACTCGTTTACGGTACAAGTTCAATATCGCATAAAGCGAAAAATGGATAAAGAAGTTGTGGTACTTACGTACAATGCAATATCACTCAGCAATGACATCTATGTCATCAGGCCCATAGCAGCATGATGAGTGGATTCAGGTATGATGATTCTAACTGAAATAAGTCACACAGAAAAAGAAACATCATAAGATATCACTAATACACGGAATGTAAACTTGGCTACACAGGAACTGAATTTCAAAACAGAACATGGTCCCAAATTTAGAAAACCAACTTATGCTTGCTTAAGGGGAAAGGTGAGTTGGGGTGCTGCATAAAACCAGAGATTGAAATGAGCACAGATAAAGTTCCTTAAGCCAAATATGTAATAGACAAGAGCTACTCCTTGCTCAACGAAATGGACTCAAAACCCCATATTAAACGCCTAATAATGTACCTGACTAGTAAGTATCTTAAAACCTATGGATTGCTATGTCTCTGAAAGTGAATCAATCGTGAGTACAGGGGCAAAAACGCAGCAGTGATAGGATTGGAGAGTTTTGGTGAGCAAATGAAGACCCTTTGAAGTCATATTGCATGGTACCCATTCCACGGGTCTCAACTCTCCAGGTTTAAGGGATTCTTCCTTCAGCTAAAACATGCATGTGGAACCCAGAGTATGATCAACCGTGTGATCGGGAGACGTGTTGAAATATGTCTCAGTTCTCGTCCCCTGGTACTCGGGTGCAACATTCCAGATGCTTTACTAACACTCTCCCGACTTGGAGAGTCAGTGCCTCTAACCTCCTGTTTGGCCCAGTTTGCAAATTCCGCGGAAGATGAACAGGAATAGGGAGAACCAATGAGAGACTAGCTGGAGGTGTCTGGACGGGAAAATTTAACTCTCATTTCCTACCAGGAAGAGGAATTAACCAAAGGCTCAGCGTGCCGTGCCAGAACCAGATTAGGGCCTGAAGCAATCCTGCGGTGTTGCGGCCAGCTCACAAGAAAGCGAGTTGAAGAAAGGAGCTCAGGGGCACTGTAATTCACAAACCTGCAGAGTTATAAATGACAGCTATCATCCAAAAATATACTGAAGTAAGGCTGCCAAGAGGACTTGAAAGCCGGGCAGAATTGCAGGAAACCGATTTCAGGAGGTAGACTGGAATTGCATTTAAAGCATAGGAAAAGAGGCAGAAGGTCGACAATGATGCACTTGGCCAAAAAGGGCGTATGCGTTTTTTCCTGAATATATTCAGGAAAAAACGCATACGCCCTTTTTGGCCAACCAAGCAAGCTTGCAAAGGAAATCTGCACTACAATGAAGTCTCACTTCCCCCCCGTCAAAAGGGCCATCTGAAGAAAGTGTAAAATCCAGAAAGGCAGGACAGGCCATGGAGAACTGGGAGCCTTGTTATGCTGATGGGCGGGATGTAAATTGCCAACAGCCACTCGGGAGAAGTGTATGGTGTTTCCTGAAACATCTAAAAAACAAAGCAACAGAGCCTAGGGCACTTCCACTTATGGTCCTATAGCTTAGGGAAATTAAAATCAAAAAGACACAGCCACCCCAAAGTTTGGGATGGCTCTGTTTACAAGAAACTCGTTTACGGTACAAGTTCAATATCGCATAAAGCGGAAAATGGATAAAGAAGTTGTGGTACTTACGTACAATGCAATATCACTCAGCAATGACATCTATGTCATCAGGCCCGTAGCAGCATGATGAGTGGATTCAGGTATGATGATTCTAACTGAAATAAGTCACACAGAAAAAGAAACATCATAAGATATCACTAATACACGGAATGTAAACTTGGCTACACAGGAACTGAATTTCAAAACAGAACATGGTCCCAAATTTAGAAAACCAACTTATGCTTGCTTAAGGGGAAAGGTGAGTTGGGGTGCTGCATAAAACCAGAGATTGAAATGAGCACAGATAAAGTTCCTTAAGCCAAATATGGAATAGACAAGAGCTACTCCTTGCTCAACGAAATGGACTCAAAACCCCATATTAAACGCCTAATAATGTACCTGACTAGTAAGTATCTTAAAACCTATGGATTGCTATGTCTCTGAAAGTGAATCAATCGTGAGTACAGGGGCAAAAACGCAGCAGTGATAGGATTGGAGAGTTTTGGTGAGCAAATGAAGACCCTTTGAAGTCATATTGCATGGTACCCATTCCACGGGTCTCAACTCTCCAGGTTTAAGGGATTCTTCCTTCAGCTAAAACATGCATGTGGAACCCAGAGTATGATCAACCGTGTGATCGGGAGACGTGTTGAAATATGTCTCAGTTCTCGTCCCCTGGTACTCGGGTGCAACATTCCAGATGCTTTACTAACACTCTCCCGACTTGGAGAGTCAGTGCCTTTAACCTCCTGTTTGGCCCAGTTTGCAAATTCCGCGGAAGATGAACAGGAATAGGGAGAACCAATGAGAGACTAGCTGGAGGTGTCTGGACGGGAAAATTTAACTCTCATTTCCCACCAGGAAGAGGAATTAACCAAAGGCTCAGCGTGCCATGCCGGAACCAGATTAGGGCCTGAAGCAATCCTGCGGTGTTGCGGCCAGCTCACAAGAAAGCGAGTTGAAGAAAGGAGCTCAGGGGCACTGTAATTCACAAACCTGCAGAGTTATAAATGACAGCTATCATCCAAAAATATACTGAAGTAAGGCTGCCAAGAGGACTTGAAAGCCGGGCAGAATTGCAGGAAACCGATTTCAGGAGGTAGACTGGAATTGCATTTAAAGCATAGGAAAAGAGGCAGAAGGTCGACAATGATGCACTTGGCCAAAAAGGGCGTATGCGTTTTTTCCTGAATATATTCAGGAAAAAACGCATACGCCCTTTTTGGCCAACCAAGCAAGCTTGCAAAGGAAATCTGCACTACAATGAAGTCTCACTTCCCCCCCGTCAAAAGGGCCATCTGAAAAAAGTGTAAAATCCAGAAAGGCAGGACAGGCCATGGAGAACTGGGAGCCTTGTTATGCTGATGGGCGGGATGTAAATTGCCAACAGCCACTCGGGAGAAGTGTATGGTGTTTCCTGAAACATCTAAAAAACAAAGCAACAGAGCCTAGGGCACTTCCACTTATGGTCCTATAGCTTAGGGAAATTAAAATCAAAAAGACACAGCCACCCCAAAGTTTGGGATGGCTCTGTTTACAAGAAACTCGTTTACGGTACAAGTTCAATATCGCATAAAGCGGAAAATGGATAAAGAAGTTGTGGTACTTACGTACAATGCAATATCACTCAGCAATGACATCTATGTCATCAGGCCCGTAGCAGCATGATGAGTGGATTCAGGTATGATGATTCTAACTGAAATAAGTCACACAGAAAAAGAAACATCATAAGATATCACTAATACACGGAATGTAAACTTGGCTACACAGGAACTGAATTTCAAAACAGAACATGGTCCCAAATTTAGAAAACCAACTTATGCTTGCTTAAGGGGAAAGGTGAGTTGGGGTGCTGCATAAAACCAGAGATTGAAATGAGCACAGATAAAGTTCCTTAAGCCAAATATGGAATAGACAAGAGCTACTCCTTGCTCAACGAAATGGACTCAAAACCCCATATTAAACGCCTAATAATGTACCTGACTAGTAAGTATCTTAAAACCTATGGATTGCTATGTCTCTGAAAGTGAATCAATCGTGAGTACAGGGGCAAAAACGCAGCAGTGATAGGATTGGAGAGTTTTGGTGAGCAAATGAAGACCCTTTGAAGTCATATTGCATGGTACCCATTCCACGGGTCTCAACTCTCCAGGTTTAAGGGATTCTTCCTTCAGCTAAAACATGCATGTGGAACCCAGAGTATGATCAACCGTGTGATCGGGAGACGTGTTGAAATATGTCTCAGTTCTCGTCCCCTGGTACTCGGGTGCAACATTCCAGATGCTTTACTAACACTCTCCCGACTTGGAGAGTCAGTGCCTTTAACCTCCTGTTTGGCCCAGTTTGCAAATTCCGCGGAAGATGAACAGGAATAGGGAGAACCAATGAGAGACTAGCTGGAGGTGTCTGGACGGGAAAATTTAACTCTCATTTCCCACCAGGAAGAGGAATTAACCAAAGGCTCAGCGTGCCATGCCGGAACCAGATTAGGGCCTGAAGCAATCCTGCGGTGTTGCGGCCAGCTCACAAGAAAGCGAGTTGAAGAAAGAAGCTCAGGGGCACTGTAATTCACAAACCTGCAGAGTTATAAATGACAGCTATCATCCAAAAATATACTGAAGTAAGGCTGCCAAGAGGACTTGAAAGCCGGGCAGAATTGCAGGAAACCGATTTCAGGAGGTAGACTGGAATTGCATTTAAGGCATAGGAAAAGAGGCAGAAGGTCGACAATGATGCACTTGGCCAAAAAGGGCGTATGCGTTTTTTCCTGAATATATTCAGGAAAAAACGCATACGCCCTTTTTGGCCAACCAAGCAAGCTTGCAAAGGAAATCTGCACTACAATGAAGTCTCACTTCCCCCCCGTCAAAAGGGCCATCTGAAAAAAGTGTAAAATCCAGAAAGGCAGGACAGGCCATGGAGAACTGGGAGCCTTGTTATGCTGATGGGCGGGATGTAAATTGCCAACAGCCACTCGGGAGAAGTGTATGGTGTTTCCTGAAACATCTAAAAAACAAAGCAACAGAGCCTAGGGCACTTCCACTTATGGTCCTATAGCTTAGGGAAATTAAAATCAAAAAGACACAGCCACCCCAAAGTTTGGGATGGCTCTGTTTACAAGAAACTCGTTTACGGTACAAGTTCAATATCGCATAAAGCGAAAAATGGATAAAGAAGTTGTGGTACTTACGTACAATGCAATATCACTCAGCAATGACATCTATGTCATCAGGCCTGTAGCAGCATAATGAGTGGATTCAGGTATGATGATTCTAACTGAAATAAGTCACACAGAAAAAGAAACATCATAAGATATCACTAATACACGGAATGTAAACTTGGCTACACAGGAACTGAATTTCAAAACAGAACATGGTCCCAAATTTAGAAAACCAACTTATGCTTGCTTAAGGGGAAAGGTGAGTTGGGGTGCTGCATAAAACCAGAGATTGAAATGAGCACAGATAAAGTTCCTTAAGCCAAATATGTAATAGACAAGAGCTACTCCTGGCTCAACGAAATGGACTCAAAACCCCATATTAAACGCCTAATAATGTACCTGACTAGTAAGTATCTTAAAACCTATGGATTGCTATGTCTCTGAAAGTGAATCAATCGTGAGTACAGGGGCAAAAACGCAGCAGTGATAGGATTGGAGAGTTTTGGTGAGCAAATGAAGACCCTTTGAAGTCATATTGCATGGTACCCATTCCACGGGTCTCAACTCTCCAGGTTTAAGGGATTCTTCCTTCAGCTAAAACATGCATGTGGAACCCAGAGTATGATCAACCGTGTGATCGGGAGACGTGTTGAAATATGTCTCAGTTCTCGTCCCCTGGTACTCGGGTGCAACATTCCAGATGCTTTACTAACACTCTCCCGACTTGGAGAGTCAGTGCCTTTAACCTCCTGTTTGGCCCAGTTTGCAAATTCCGCGGAAGATGAACAGGAATAGGGAGAACCAATGAGAGACTAGCTGGAGGTGTCTGGACGGGAAAATTTAACTCTCATTTCCCACCAGGAAGAGGAATTAACCAAAGGCTCAGCGTGCCATGCCGGAACCAGATTAGGGCCTGAAGCAATCCTGCGGTGTTGCGGCCAGCTCACAAGAAAGCGAGTTGAAGAAAGGAGCTCAGGGGCACTGTAATTCACAAACCTGCAGAGTTATAAATGACAGCTATCATCCAAAAATATACTGAAGTAAGGCTGCCAAGAGGACTTGAAAGCCGGGCAGAATTGCAGGAAACCGATTTCAGGAGGTAGACTGGAATTGCATTTAAAGCATAGGAAAAGAGGCAGAAGGTCGACAATGATGCACTTGGCCAAAAAGGGCGTATGCGTTTTTTCCTGAATATATTCAGGAAAAAACGCATACGCCCTTTTTGGCCAACCAAGCAAGCTTGCAAAGGAAATCTGCACTACAATGAAGTCTCACTTCCCCCCCGTCAAAAGGGCCATCTGAAAAAAGTGTAAAATCCAGAAAGGCAGGACAGGCCATGGAGAACTGGGAGCCTTGTTATGCTGATGGGCGGGATGTAAATTGCCAACAGCCACTCGGGAGAAGTGTATGGTGTTTCCTGAAACATCTAAAAAACAAAGCAACAGAGCCTAGGGCACTTCCACTTATGGTCCTATAGCTTAGGGAAATTAAAATCAAAAAGACACAGCCACCCCAAAGTTTGGGATGGCTCTGTTTACAAGAAACTCGTTTACGGTACAAGTTCAATATCGCATAAAGCGAAAAATGGATAAAGAAGTGGTGGTACTTACGTACAATGCAATATCACTCAGCAATGACATCTATGTCATCAGGCCCATAGCAGCATAATGAGTGGATTCAGGTATGATGATTCTAACTGAAATAAGTCACACAGAAAAAGAAACATCATAAGATATCACTAATACACGGAATGTAAACTTGTCTACACAGGAACTGGATTTCAAAACAGAACATGGTCCCAAATTTAGAAAACCAACTTATGCTTGCTTAAGGGGAAAGGTGAGTTGGGGTGCTGCATAAAACCAGAGATTGAAATGAGCACAGATAAAGTTCCTTAAGCCAAATATGTAATAGACAATAGCTACTCCTTGCTCAATGAAATGGACTCAAAACCCCATGTTAAACGCCTAATAATGTACCTGACTAGTAAGTATCTTAAAACCTATGGATTGCTATGTCTCTGAAAGTGAATCAATCGTGAGTACAGGGGCAAAAACGCAGCAGTGATAGGATTGGAGAGTTTTGGTGAGCAAATGAAGACCCTTTGAAGTCATATTGCATGGTACCCATTCCACGGGTCTCAACTCTCCAGGTTTAAGGGATTCTTCCTTCAGCTAAAACATGCATGTGGAACCCAGAGTATGATCAACCGTGTGATCGGGAGACGTGTTGAAATATGTCTCAGTTCTTGTCCCCTGGTACTCGGGTACAACATTCCAGATGCTTTACTAACACTCTCCCGACTTGGAGAGTCAGTGCCTTTAACCTCCTCTTTGGCCCAGTTTGCAAATTCCGCGGAAGATGAACAGGAATAGGGAGAACCAATGAGAGACTAGCTGGAGGTGTCTGGACGGGAAAATTTAACTCTCATTTCCCACCAGGAAGAGGAATTAACCAAAGGCTCAGCGTGCCATGCCGGAACCAGATTAGGGCCTGAAGCAATCCTGCGGTGTTGCGGCCAGCTCACAAGAAAGCGAGTTGAAGAAAGGAGCTCAGGGGCACTGTAATTCACAAACCTGCAGAGTTATAAATGACAGCTATCATCCAAAAATATACTGAAGTAAGGCTGCCAAGAGGACTTGAAAGCCGGGCAGAATTGCAGGAAACCGATTTCAGGAGGTAGACTGGAATTGCATTTAAAGCATAGGAAAAGAGGCAGAAGGTCGACAATGATGCACTTGGCCAAAAAGGGCGTATGCGTTTTTTCCTGAATATATTCAGGAAAAAACGCATACGCCCTTTTTGGCCAACCAAGCAAGCTTGCAAAGGAAATCTGCACTACAATGAAGTCTCACTTCCCCCCCGTCAAAAGGGCCATCTGAAAAAAGTGTAAAATCCAGAAAGGCAGGACAGGCCATGGAGAACTGGGAGCCTTGTTATGCTGATGGGCGGGATGTAACTTGCCAACAGCCACTCCGGAGAAGTGTATGGTGTTTCCTGAAACATCTAAAAAACAAAGCAACAGAGCCTAGGGCACTTCCACTTATGGTCCTATAGCTTAGGGAAATTAAAATCAAAAAGACACAGCCACCCCAAAGTTTGGGATGGCTCTGTTTACAAGAAACTCGTTTACGGTACAAGTTCAATATCGCATAAAGCGAAAAATGGATAAAGAAGTTGTGGTACTTACGTACAATGCAATATCACTCAGCAATGACATCTATGTCATCAGGCCCATAGCAGCATAATGAGTGCATTCAGGTATGATGATTCTAACTGAAATAAGTCACACAGAAAAAGAAACATCATAAGATATCACTAATACACGGAATGTAAACTTGGCTACACAGGAACTGAATTTCAAAACAGAACATGGTCCCAAATTTAGAAAACCAACTTATGCTTGCTTAAGGGGAAAGGTGAGTTGGGGTGCTGCATAAAACCAGAGATTGAAATGAGCACAGATAAAGTTCCTTAAGCCAAATATGTAATAGACAAGAGCTACTCCTTGCTCAACGAAATGGACTCAAAACCCCATATTAAACGCCTAATAATGTACCTGACTAGTAAGTATCTTAAAACCTATGGATTGCTATGTCTCTGAAAGTGAATCAATCGTGAGTACAGGGGCAAAAACGCAGCAGTGATAGGATTGGAGAGTTTTGGTGAGCAAATGAAGACCCTTTGAAGTCATATTGCATGGTACCCATTCCACGGGTCTCAACTCTCCAGGTTTAAGGGATTCTTCCTTCAGCTAAAACATGCATGTGGAACCCAGAGTATGATCAACCGTGTGATCGGGAGACGTGTTGAAATATGTCTCAGTTCTCGTCCCCTGGTACTCGGGTGCAACATTCCAGATGCTTTACTAACACTCTCCCGACTTGGAGAGTCAGTGCCTTTAACCTCCTGTTTGGCCCAGTTTGCAAATTCCGGGGAAGATGAACAGGAATAGGGAGAACCAATGAGAGACTAGCTGGAGGTGTCTGGACGGGAAAATTTAACTCTCATTTCCCACCAGGAAGAGGAATTAACCAAAGGCTCAGCGTGCCATGCCGGAACCAGATTAGGGCCTGAAGCAATCTTGCGGTGTTGCGGCCAGCTCACAAGAAAGCGAGTTGAAGAAAGCAGCTCAGGGGCACTGTAATTCACAAACCTGCAGAGTTATAAATGACAGCTATCATCCAAAAATATACTGAAGTAAGGCTGCCAAGAGGACTTGAAAGCCGGGCAGAATTGCAGGAAACCGATTTCAGGAGGTAGACTGGAATTGCATTTAAAGCATAGGAAAAGAGGCAGAAGGTCGACAATGATGCACTTGGCCAAAAAGGGCGTATGCGTTTTTTCCTGAATATATTCAGGAAAAAACGCATACGCCCTTTTTGGCCAACCAAGCAACCTTGCAAAGGAAATCTGCACTACAATGAAGTCTCAATTCCGCCCCGTCAAAAGGGCCATCTGAAAAAAGTGTAAAATCCAGAAAGGCAGGACAGGCCATGGAGAACTGGGAGCCTTGTTATGCTGATGGGCGGGATGTAAATTGTCAACAGCCACTCGGGAGAAGTGTATGGTGTTTCCTGAAACATCTAAAAAACAAAGCAACAGAGCCTAGGGCACTTCCACTTATGGTCCTATAGCTTAGGGAAATTAAAATCAAAAAGACACAGCCACCCCAAAGTTTGGGATGGCTCTGTTTACAAGAAACTCGTTTACGGTACAAGTTCAATATCGCATAAAGCGAAAAATGGATAAAGAAGTTGTGGTACTTACGTACAATGCAATATCACTCAGCAATGACATCTATGTCATCAGGCCCATAGCAGCATAATGAGTGGATTCAGGTATGATGATTCTAACTGAAATAAGTCACACAGAAAAAGAAACATCATAAGATATCACTAATACACGGAATGTAAACTTGGCTACACAGGAACTGAATTTCAAAACAGAACATGGTCCCAAATTTAGAAAATCAACTTATGCTTGCTTAAGGGGAAAGGTGAGTTGGGGTGCTGCATAAAACCAGAGATTGAAATGAGCACAGATAAAGTTCCTTAAGCCAAATATGTAATAGACAAGAGCTACTCCTTGCTCAACGAAATGGACTCAAAACCCCATATTAAACGCCTAATAATGTACCTGACTAGTAAGTATCTTAAAACCTATGGATTGCTATGTCTCTGAAAGTGAATCAATCGTGAGTACAGGGGCAAAAACGCAGCAGTGATAGGATTGGAGAGTTTTGGTGAGCAAATGAAGACCCTTTGAAGTCATATTGCATGGTACCCATTCCACGGGTCTCAACTCTCCAGGTTTAAGGGATTCTTCCTTCAGCTAAAGCATGCATGTGGAACCCAGAGTATGATCAACCGTGTGATCGGGAGACGTGTTGAAATATGTCTCAGTTCTCGTCCCCTGGTACTCGGGTGCAACATTCCAGATGCTTTACTAACACTCTCCCGACTTGGAGAGTCAGTGCCTTTAACCTCCTGTTTGGCCCAGTTTGCAAATTCCGCGGAAGATGAACAGGAATAGGGAGAACCAATGAGAGACTAGCTGGAGGTGTCTGGACGGGAAAATTTAACTCTCATTTCCCACCAGGAAGAGGAATTAACCAAAGGCTCAGCGTGCCATGCCGGAACCAGATTAGGGCCTGAAGCAATCCTGCGGTGTTGCGGCCAGCTCACAAGAAAGCGAGTTGAAGAAAGGAGCTCAGGGGCACTGTAATTCACAAACCTGCAGAGTTATAAATGACAGCTATCATCCAAAAATATACTGAAGTAAGGCTGCCAAGAGGACTTGAAAGCCGGGCAGAATTGCAGGAAACCGATTTCAGGAGGTAGACTGGAATTGCATTTAAAGCATAGGAAAAGAGGCAGAAGGTCGACAATGATGCACTTGGCCAAAAAGGGCGTATGCGTTTTTTCCTGAATATATTCAGGAAAAAACGCATATGCCCTTTTTGGCCAACCAAGCAAGCTTGCAAAGGAAATCTGCACCACAATGAAGTCTCACTTCCCCCCCGTCAAAAGGGCCATCTGAAAAAAGTGTAAAATCCAGAAAGGCAGGACAGGCCATGGAGAACTGGGAGCCTTGTTATGCTGATGGGCGAGATGTAAATTGCCAACAGCCACTCGGGAGAAGTGTATGGTGTTTCCTGAAACATCTAAAAAACAAAGCAACAGAGCCTAGGGCACTTCCACTTATGGTCCTGCAGCTTAGGGAAATTAAAATCAAAAAGACACAGCCACCCCAAAATTTGGGATGGCTCTGTTTACAAGAAACTCGTTTACGGTACAAGTTCAATATCACATAAAGCGAAAAATGGATAAAGAAGTTGTGGTACTTACGTACAATGCAATATCACTCAGCAATGACATCTATGTCATCAGGCCCATAGCAGCATGATGAGTGGATTCAGGTATGATGATTCTAACTGAAATAAGTCACACAGAAAAAGAAACATCATAAGATATCACTAATACATGGAATGTAAACTTGGCTACACAGGAACTGGATTTCAAAACAGAACATGGTCCCAAATTTAGAAAACCAACTTATGCTTGCTTAAGGGGAAAGGTGAGTTGGGGTGCTGCATAAAACCAGAGATTGAAATGAGCACAGATAAAGTTCCTTAAGCCAAATATGTAATAGACAAGAGCTACTCCTTGCTCAACGAAATGGACTCAAAACCCCATATTAAACGCCTAATAATGTACCTGACTAGTAAGTATCTTAAAACCTATGGATTGCTATGTCTCTGAAAGTGAATCAATCGTGAGTACAGGGGCAAAAACGCAGCAGTGATAGGATTGGAGAGTTTTGGTGAGCAAATGAAGACCCTTTGAAGTCATATTGCATGGTACCCATTCCACGGGTCTCAACTCTCCAGGTTTAAGGGATTCTTCCTTCAGCTAAAGCATGCATGTGGAACCCAGAGTATGATCAACCGTGTGATCGGGAGACGTGTTGAAATATGTCTCAGTTCTCGTCCCCTGGTACTCGGGTGCAACATTCCAGATGCTTTAGTAACACTCTCCCGACTTGGAGAGTCAGTGCCTTTAACCTCCTGTTTGGCCCAGTTTGCAAATTCCGCGGAAGATGAACAGGAATAGGGAGAACCAATGAGAGACTAGCTGGAGGTGTCTGGACGGGAAAATTTAACTCTCATTTCCCACCAGGAAGAGGAATTAACCAAAGGCTCAGCGTGCCATGCCGGAACCAGATTAGGGCCTGAAGCAATCCTGCGGTGTTGCGGCCAGCTCACAAGAAAGCGAGTTGAAGAAAGGAGCTCAGGGGCACTGTAATTCACAAACCTGCAGAGTTATAAATGACAGCTATCATCCAAAAATATACTGAAGTAAGGCTGCCAAGAGGACTTGAAAGCCGGGCAGAATTGCAGGAAACCGATTTCAGGAGGTAGACTGGAATTGCATTTAAAGCATAGGAAAAGAGGCAGAAGGTCGACAATGATGCACTTGGCCAAAAAGGGCGTATGCGTTTTTTCCTGAATATATTCAGGAAAAAACGCATACGCCCTTTTTGGCCAACCAAGCAAGCTTGCAAAGGAAATCTGCACTACAATGAAGTCTCACTCCCCCCCATCAAAAGGGCCATCTGAAAAAAGTGTAAAATCCAGAAAGGCAGGACAGGCCATGGAGAACTGGGAGCCTTGTTATGCTGATGGGCGGGATGTAAATTGCCAACAGCCACTCCGGAGAAGTGTATGGTGTTTCCTGAAACATCTAAAAAACAAAGCAACAGAGCCTAGGGCACTTCCACTTATGGTCCTGCAGCTTAGGGAAATTAAAATCAAAAAGACACAGCCACCCCAAAGTTTGGGATGGCTCTGTTTACAAGAAACTCGTTTACGGTACAAGTTCAATATCGCATAAAGCGAAAAATGGATAAAGAAGTTGTGGTACTTACGTACAATGCAATATCACTCACTAATGACATCTATGTCATCAGGCCCATAGCATCATAATGAGTGGATTCAGGTATGATGATTCTAACTGAAATAAGTCACACAGAAAAAGAAACATCATAAGATATCACTAATACACGGAATGTAAACTTGTCTACACAGGAACTGGATTTCAAAACAGAACATGGTCCCAAATTTAGAAAACCAACTTATGCTTGCTTAAGGGGAAAGGTGAGTTGGGGTGCTGCATAAAACCAGAGATTGAAATGAGCACAGATAAAGTTCCTTAAGCCAAATATGTAATAGACAATAGCTACTCCTTGCTCAATGAAATGGACTCAAAACCCCATGTTAAACGCCTAATAATGTACCTGACTAGTAAGTATCTTAAAACCTATGGATTGCTATGTCTCTGAAAGTGAATCAATCGTGAGTACAGGGGCAAAAACGCAGCAGTGATAGGATTGGAGAGTTTTGGTGAGCAAATGAAGACCCTTTGAAGTCATATTGCATGGTACCCATTCCACGGGTCTCAACTCTCCAGGTTTAAGGGATTCTTCCTTCAGCTAAAACATGCATGTGGAACCCAGAGTATGATCAACCGTGTGATCGGGAGACGTGTTGAAATATGTCTCAGTTCTTGTCCCCTGGTACTCGGGTACAACATTCCAGATGCTTTACTAACACTCTCCCGACTTGGAGAGTCAGTGCCTTTAACCTCCTCTTTGGCCCAGTTTGCAAATTCCGCGGAAGATGAACAGGAATAGGGAGAACCAATGAGAGACTAGCTGGAGGTGTCTGGACGGGAAAATTGAACTCTCATTTCCCACCAGGAAGAGGAATTAACCAAAGGCTCAGCGTGCCATGCCGGAACCAGATTAGGGCCTGAAGCAATCCTGCGGTGTTGCGGCCAGCTCACAAGAAAGCGAGTTGAAGAAAGGAGCTCAGGGGCACTGTAATTCACAAACCTGCAGAGTTATAAATGACAGCTATCATCCAAAAATATACTGAAGTAAGGCTGCCAAGAGGACTTGAAAGCCGGGCAGAATTGCAGGAAACCGATTTCAGGAGGTAGACTGGAATTGCATTTAAAGCATAGGAAAAGAGGCAGAAGGTCGACAATGATGCACTTGGCCAAAAAGGGCGTATGCGTTTTTTCCTGAATATATTCAGGAAAAAACGCATACGCCCTTTTTGGCCAACCAAGCAAGCTTGCAAAGGAAATCTGCACTACAATGAAGTCTCACTTCCCCCCCGTCAAAAGGGCCATCTGAAAAAAGTGTAAAATCCAGAAAGGCAGGACAGGCCATGGAGAACTGGGAGCCTTGTTATGCTGATGGGCGGGATGTAACTTGCCAACAGCCACTCCGGAGAAGTGTATGGTGTTTCCTGAAACATCTAAAAAACAAAGCAACAGAGCCTAGGGCACTTCCACTTATGGTCCTATAGCTTAGGGAAATTAAAATCAAAAAGACACAGCCACCCCAAAGTTTGGGATGGCTCTGTTTACAAGAAACTCGTTTACGGTACAAGTTCAATATCGCATAAAGCGAAAAATGGATAAAGAAGTTGTGGTACTTACGTACAATGCAATATCACTCAGCAATGACATCTATGTCATCAGGCCCATAGCAGCATAATGAGTGCATTCAGGTATGATGATTCTAACTGAAATAAGTCACACAGAAAAAGAAACATCATAAGATATCACTAATACACGGAATGTAAACTTGGCTACACAGGAACTGAATTTCAAAACAGAACATGGTCCCAAATTTAGAAAATCAACTTATGCTTGCTTAAGGGGAAAGGTGAGTTGGGGTGCTGCATAAAACCAGAGATTGAAATGAGCACAGATAAAGTTCCTTAAGCCAAATATGTAATAGACAAGAGCTACTCCTTGCTCAACGAAATGGACTCAAAACCCCATATTAAACGCCTAATAATGTACCTGACTAGTAAGTATCTTAAAACCTATGGATTGCTATGTCTCTGAAAGTGAATCAATCGTGAGTACAGGGGCAAAAACGCAGCAGTGATAGGATTGGAGAGTTTTGGTGAGCAAATGAAGACCCTTTGAAGTCATATTGCATGGTACCCATTCCACGGGTCTCAACTCTCCAGGTTTAAGGGATTCTTCCTTCAGCTAAAACATGCATGTGGAACCCAGAGTATGATCAACCGTGTGATCGGGAGACGTGTTGAAATATGTCTCAGTTCTCGTCCCCTGGTACTCGGGTGCAACATTCCAGATGCTTTACTAACACTCTCCCGACTTGGAGAGTCAGTGCCTTTAACCTCCTCTTTGGCCCAGTTTGCAAATTCCGGGGAAGATGAACAGGAATAGGGAGAACCAATGAGAGACTAGCTGGAGGTGTCTGGACGGGAAAATTTAACTCTCATTTCCCACCAGGAAGAGGAATTAACCAAAGGCTCAGCGTGCCATGCCGGAACCAGATTAGGGCCTGAAGCAATCTTGCGGTGTTGCGGCCAGCTCACAAGAAATCGAGTTGAAGAAAGGAGCTCAGGGCCACTGTAATTCACAAACCTGCAGAGTTATAAATGACAGCTATCATCCAAAAATATACTGAAGTAAGGCTGCCAAGAGGACTTGAAAGCCGGGCAGAATTGCAGGAAACCGATTTCAGGAGGTAGACTGGAATTGCATTTAAAGCATAGGAAAAGAGGCAGAAGGTCGACAATGATGCACTTGGCCAAAAAGGGCGTATGCGTTTTTTCCTGAATATATTCAGGAAAAAACGCATACGCCCTTTTTGGCCAACCAAGCAACCTTGCAAAGGAAATCTGCACTACAATGAAGTCTCAATTCCGCCCCGTCAAAAGGGCCATCTGAAAAAAGTGTAAAATCCAGAAAGGCAGGACAGGCCATGGAGAACTGGGAGCCTTGTTATGCTGATGGGCGGGATGTAAATTGTCAACAGCCACTCGGGAGAAGTGTATGGTGTTTCCTGAAACATCTAAAAAACAAAGCAACAGAGCCTAGGGCACTTCCACTTATGGTCCTATAGCTTAGGGAAATTAAAATCAAAAAGACACAGCCACCCCAAAGTTTGGGATGGCTCTGTTTACAAGAAAGTCGTTTACGGTACAAGTTCAATATCGCATAAAGCGAAAAATGGATAAAGAAGTTGTGGTACTTACGTACAATGCAATATCACTCAGCAATGACATCTATGTCATCAGGCCCATAGCAGCATAATGAGTGCATTCAGGTATGATGATTCTAACTGAAATAAGTCACACAGAAAAAGAAACATCATAAGATATCACTAATACACGGAATGTAAACTTGGCTACACAGGAACTGAATTTCAAAACAGAACATGGTCCCAAATTTAGAAAATCAACTTATGCTTGCTTAAGGGGAAAGGTGAGTTGGGGTGCTGCATAAAACCAGAGATTGAAATGAGCACAGATAAAGTTCCTTAAGCCAAATATGGAATAGACAAGAGCTACTCCTTGCTCAACGAAATGGACTCAAAACCCCATATTAAACGCCTAATAATGTACCTGACTAGTAAGTATCTTAAAACCTATGGATTGCTATGTCTCTGAAAGTGAATCAATCGTGAGTACAGGGGCAAAAACGCAGCAGTGATAGGATTGGAGAGTTTTGGTGAGCAAATGAAGACCCTTTGAAGTCATATTGCATGGTACCCATTCCACGGGTCTCAACTCTCCAGGTTTAAGGGATTCTTCCTTCAGCTAAAGCATGCATGTGGAACCCAGAGTATGATCAACCGTGTGATCGGGAGACGTGTTGAAATATGTCTCAGTTCTCGTCCCCTGGTACTCGGGTGCAACATTCCAGATGCTTTACTAACACTCTCCCGACTTGGAGAGTCAGTGCCTTTAACCTCCTGTTTGGCCCAGTTTGCAAATTCCGCGGAAGATGAACAGGAATAGGGAGAACCAATGAGAGACTAGCTGGAGGTGTCTGGACGGGAAAATTTAACTCTCATTTCCCACCAGGAAGAGGAATTAACCAAAGGCTCAGCGTGCCATGCCGGAACCAGATTAGGGCCTGAAGCAATCCTGCGGTGTTGCGGCCAGCTCACAAGAAAGCGAGTTGAAGAAAGGAGCTCAGGGGCACTGTAATTCACAAACCTGCAGAGTTATAAATGACAGCTATCATCCAAAAATATACTGAAGTAAGGCTGCCAAGAGGACTTGAAAGCCGGGCAGAATTGCAGGAAACCGATTTCAGGAGGTAGACTGGAATTGCATTTAAAGCATAGGAAAAGAGGCAGAAGGTCGACAATGATGCACTTGGCCAAAAAGGGCGTATGCGTTTTTTCCTGAATATATTCAGGAAAAAACGCATATGCCCTTTTTGGCCAACCAAGCAAGCTTGCAAAGGAAATCTGCACCACAATGAAGTCTCACTTCCCCCCCGTCAAAAGGGCCATCTGAAAAAAGTGTAAAATCCAGAAAGGCAGGACAGGCCATGGAGAACTGGGAGCCTTGTTATGCTGATGGGCGGGATGTAAATTGCCAACAGCCACTCGGGAGAAGTGTATGGTGTTTCCTGAAACATCTAAAAAACAAAGCAACAGAGCCTAGGGCACTTCCACTTATGGTCCTGCAGCTTAGGGAAATTAAAATCAAAAAGACACAGCCACCCCAAAGTTTGGGATGGCTCTGTTTACAAGAAACTCGTTTACGGTACAAGTTCAATATCACATAAAGCGAAAAATGGATAAAGAAGTTGTGGTACTTACGTACAATGCAATATCACTCAGCAATGACATCTATGTCATCAGGCCCATAGCAGCATGATGAGTGGATTCAGGTATGATGATTCTAACTGAAATAAGTCACACAGAAAAAGAAACATCATAAGATATCACTAATACATGGAATGTAAACTTGGCTACACAGGAACTGAATTTCAAAACAGAACATGGTCCCAAATTTAGAAAATCAACTTATGCTTGCTTAAGGGGAAAGGTGAGTTGGGGTGCTGCATAAAACCAGAGATTGAAATGAGCACAGATAAAGTTCCTTAAGCCAAATATGGAATAGACAAGAGCTACTCCTTGCTCAACGAAATGGACTCAAAACCCCATATTAAACGCCTAATAATGTACCTGACTAGTAAGTATCTTAAAACCTATGGATTGCTATGACTCTGAAAGTGAATCAATCGTGAGTACAGGGGCAAAAACGCAGCAGTGATAGGATTGGAGAGTTTTGGTGAGCAAATGAAGACCCTTTGAAGTCATATTGCATGGTACCCATTCCACGGGTCTCAACTCTCCAGGTTTAAGGGATTCTTCCTTCAGCTAAAACATGCATGTGGAACCCAGAGTATGATCAACCGTGTGATCGGGAGACGTGTTGAAATATGTCTCAGTTCTCGTCCCCTGGTACTCGGGTGCAACATTCCAGATGCTTTACTAACACTCTCCCGACTTGGAGAGTCAGTGCCTTTAACCTCCTGTTTGGCCCAGTTTGCAAATTCCGCGGAAGATGAACAGGAATAGGGAGAACCAATGAGAGACTAGCTGGAGGTGTCTGGACGGGAAAATTTAACTCTCATTTCCCACCAGGAAGAGGAATTAACCAAAGGCTCAGCGTGCCATGCCGGAACCAGATTAGGGCCTGAAGCAATCCTGCGGTGTTGCGGCCAGCTCACAAGAAAGCGAGTTGAAGAAAGGAGCTCAGGGGCACTGTAATTCACAAACCTGCAGAGTTATAAATGACAGCTATCATCCAAAAATATACTGAAGTAAGGCTGCCAAGAGGACTTGAAAGCCGGGCAGAATTGCAGGAAACCGATTTCAGGAGGTAGACTGGAATTGCATTTAAAGCATAGGAAAAGAGGCAGAAGGTCGACAATGATGCACTTGGCCAAAAAGGGCGTATGCGTTTTTTCCTGAATATATTCAGGAAAAAACGCATACGCCCTTTTTGGCCAACCAAGCAAGCTTGCAAAGGAAATCTGCACTACAATGAAGTCTCACTTCCCCCCCACCCGTCAAAAGGGCCATCTGAAAAAAGTGTAAAATCCAGAAAGGCAGGACAGGCCATGGAGAACTGGGAGCCTTGTTATGCTGATGGGCGGGATGTAAATTGCCAACAGCCACTCGGGAGAAGTGTATGGTGTTTCCTGAAACATCTAAAAAACAAAGCAACAGAGCCTAGGGCACTTCCACTTATGGTCCTATAGCTTAGGGAAATTAAAATCAAAAAGACACAGCCACCCCAAAGTTTGGGATGGCTCTGTTTACAAGAAACTCGTTTACGGTACAAGTTCAATATCGCATAAAGCGAAAAATGGATAAAGAAGTTGTGGTACTTACGTACAATGCAATATCACTCAGCAATGACATCTATGTCATCAGGCCCATAGCAGCATAATGAGTGGATTCAGGTATGATGATTCTAACTGAAATAAGTCACACAGAAAAAGAAACATCATAAGATATCACTAATACACGGAATGTAAACTTGGCTACACAGGAACTGAATTTCAAAACAGAACATGGTCCCAAATTTAGAAAACCAACTTATGCTTGCTTAAGGGGAAAGGTGAGTTGGGGTGCTGCATAAAACCAGAGATTGAAATGAGCACAGATAAAGTTCCTTAAGTCAAATATGTAATAGACAAGAGCTACTCCTTGCTCAACGAAATGGACTCAAAACCCCATATTAAACGCCTAATAATGTACCTGACTAGTAAGTATCTTAAAACCTATGGATTGCTATGTCTCTGAAAGTGAATCAATCGTGAGTACAGGGGCAAAAACGCAGCAGTGATAGGATTGGAGAGTTTTGGTGAGCAAATGAAGACCCTTTGAAGTCATATTGCATGGTACCCATTCCACGGGTCTCAACTCTCCAGGTTTAAGGGATTCTTCCTTCAGCTAAAACATGCATGTGGAACCCAGAGTATGATCAACCGTGTGATCGGGAGACGTGTTGAAATATGTCTCAGTTCTCGTCCCCTGGTACTCGGGTGCAACATTCCAGATGCTTTACTAACACTCTCCCGACTTGGAGAGTCAGTGCCTTTAACCTCCTGTTTGGCCCAGTTTGCAAATTCCGCGGAAGATGAACAGGAATAGGGAGAACCAATGAGAGACTAGCTGGAGGTGTCTGGACGGGAAAATTTAACTCTCATTTCCCACCAGGAAGAGGAATTAACCAAAGGCTCAGCGTGCCATGCCGGAACCAGATTAGGGCCTGAAGCAATCCTGCGGTGTTGCGGCCAGCTCACAAGAAAGCGAGTTGAAGAAAGGAGCTCAGGGGCACTGTAATTCACAAACCTGCAGAGTTATAAATGACAGCTATCATCCAAAAATATACTGAAGTAAGGCTGCCAAGAGGACTTGAAAGCCGGGCAGAATTGCAGGAAACCGATTTCAGGAGGTAGACTGGAATTGCATTTAAAGCATAGGAAAAGAGGCAGAAGGTCGACAATGATGCACTTGGCCAAAAAGGGCGTATGCGTTTTTTCCTGAATATATTCAGGAAAAAACGCATACGCCCTTTTTGGCCAACCAAGCAAGCTTGCAAAGGAAATCTGCACTACAATGAAGTCTCACTTCCCCCCCCCCCCGTCAAAAGGGCCATCTGAAAAAAGTGTAAAATCCAGAAAGGCAGGACAGGCCATGGAGAACTGGGAGCCTTGTTATGCTGATGGGCGGGATGTAACTTGCCAACAGCCACTCGGGAGAAGTGTATGGTGTTTCCTGAAACATCTAAAAAACAAAGCAACAGAGCCTAGGGCACTTCCACTTATGGTCCTATAGCTTAGGGAAATTAAAATCAAAAAGACACAGCCACCCCAAAGTTTGGGATGGCTCTGTTTACAAGAAACTCGTTTACGGTACAAGTTCAATATCGCATAAAGCGAAAAATGGATAAAGAAGTTGTGGTACTTACGTACAATGCAATATCACTCAGCAATGACATTTATGTCATCAGGCCCATAGCAGCATAATGAGTGGATTCAGGTATGATGATTCTAACTGAAATAAGTCACACAGAAAAAGAAACATCATAAGATATCACTAATACACGGAATGTAAACTTGGCTACACAGGAACTGAATTTCAAAACAGAACATGCTCCCAAATTTAGAAAACCAACTTATGCTTGCTTAAGGGGAAAGGTGAGTTGGGGTGCTGCATAAAACCAGAGATTGAAATGAGCACAGATAAAGTTCCTTAAGCCAAATATGGAATAGACAAGAGCTACTCCTTGCTCAACGAAATGGACTCAAAACCCCATATTAAACGCCTAATAATGTACCTGACTAGTAAGTATCTTAAAACCTATGGATTGCTATGTCTCTGAAAGTGAATCAATCGTGAGTACAGGGGCAAAAACGCAGCAGTGATAGGATTGGAGAGTTTTGGTGAGCAAATGAAGACCCTTTGAAGTCATATTGCATGGTACCCATTCCACGGGTCTCAACTCTCCAGGTTTAAGGGATTCTTCCTTCAGCTAAAACATGCATGTGGAACCCAGAGTATGATCAACCGTGTGATCGGGAGACGTGTTGAAATATGTCTCAGTTCTCGTCCCCTGGTACTCGGGTGCAACATTCCAGATGCTTTACTAACACTCTCCCGACTTGGAGAGTCAGTGCCTTTAACCTCCTGTTTGGCCCAGTTTGCAAATTCCGCGGAAGATGAACAGGAATAGGGAGAACCAATGAGAGACTAGCTGGAGGTGTCTGGACGGGAAAATTTAACTCTCATTTCCCACCAGGAAGAGGAATTAACCAAAGGCTCAGCGTGCCATGCCGGAACCAGATTAGGGCCTGAAGCAATCCTGCGGTGTTGCGGCCAGCTCACAAGAAAGCGAGTTGAAGAAAGGAGCTCAGGGGCACTGTAATTCACAAACCTGCAGAGTTATAAATGACAGCTATCATCCAAAAATATACTGAAGTAAGGCTGCCAAGAGGACTTGAAAGCCGGGCAGAATTGCAGGAAACCGATTTCAGGAGGTAGACTGGAATTGCATTTAAAGCATAGGAAAAGAGGCAGAAGGTCGACAATGATGCACTTGGCCAAAAAGGGCGTATGCGTTTTTTCCTGAATATATTCAGGAAAAAACGCATACGCCCTTTTTGGCCAACCAAGCAAGCTTGCAAAGGAAATCTGCACTACAATGAAGTCTCACTTCCCCCCCCCCCCGTCAAAAGGGCCATCTGAAAAAAGTGTAAAATCCAGAAAGGCAGGACAGGCCATGGAGAACTGGGAGCCTTGTTATGCTGATGGGCGGGATGTAAATTGCCAACAGCCACTCGGGAGAAGTGTATGGTGTTTCCTGAAACATCTAAAAAACAAAGCAACAGAGCCTAGGGCACTTCCACTTATGGTCCTGCAGCTTAGGGAAATTAAAATCAAAAAGACACAGCCACCCCAAAGTTTGGGATGGCTCTGTTTACAAGAAACTCGTTTACGGTACAAGTTCAATATCGCATAAAGCGAAAAATGGATAAAGAAGTTGTGGTACTTACGTACAATGCAATATCACTCAGCAATGACATCTATGTCATCAGGCCCATAGCAGCATAATGAGTGGATTCAGGTATGATGATTCTAACTGAAATAAGTCACACAGAAAAAGAAACATCATAAGATATCACTAATACACGGAATGTAAACTTGGCTACACAGGAACTGAATTTCAAAACAGAACATGGTCCCAAATTTAGAAAACCAACTTATGCTTGCTTAAGGGGAAAGGTGAGTTGGGGTGCTGCATAAAACCAGAGATTGAAATGAGCACAGATAAAGTTCCTTAAGCCAAATATGGAATAGACAAGAGCTACTCCTTGCTCAACGAAATGGACTCAAAACCCCATATTAAACGCCTAATAATGTACCTGACTAGTAAGTATCTTAAAACCTATGGATTGCTATGTCTCTGAAAGTGAATCAATCGTGAGTACAGGGGCAAAAACGCAGCAGTGATAGGATTGGAGAGTTTTGGTGAGCAAATGAAGACCCTTTGAAGTCATATTGCATGGTACCCATTCCACGGGTCTCAACTCTCCAGGTTTAAGGGATTCTTCCTTCAGCTAAAACATGCATGTGGAACCCAGAGTATGATCAACCGTGTGATCGGGAGACGTGTTGAAATATGTCTCAGTTCTCGTCCCCTGGTACTCGGGTGCAACATTCCAGATGCTTTACTAACACTCTCCCGACTTGGAGAGTCAGTGCCTTTAACCTCCTGTTTGGCCCAGTTTGCAAATTCCGCGGAAGATGAACAGGAATAGGGAGAACCAATGAGAGACTAGCTGGAGGTGTCTGGACGGGAAAATTTAACTCTCATTTCCCACCAGGAAGAGGAATTAACCAAAGGCTCAGCGTGCCATGCCGGAACCAGATTAGGGCCTGAAGCAATCCTGCGGTGTTGCGGCCAGCTCACAAGAAAGCGAGTTGAAGAAAGGAGCTCAGGGGCACTGTAATTCACAAACCTGCAGAGTTATAAATGACAGCTATCATCCAAAAATATACTGAAGTAAGGCTGCCAAGAGGACTTGAAAGCCGGGCAGAATTGCAGGAAACCGATTTCAGGAGGTAGACTGGAATTGCATTTAAGGCATAGGAAAAGAGGCAGAAGGTCGACAATGATGCACTTGGCCAAAAAGGGCGTATGCGTTTTTTCCTGAATATATTCAGGAAAAAACGCATACGCCCTTTTTGGCCAACCAAGCAAGCTTGCAAAGGAAATCTGCACTACAATGAAGTCTCACTTCCCCCCCGTCAAAAGGGCCATCTGAAAAAAGTGTAAAATCCAGAAAGGCAGGACAGGCCATGGAGAACTGGGAGCCTTGTTATGCTGATGGGCGGGATGTAAATTGCCAACAGCCACTCGGGAGAAGTGTATGGTGTTTCCTGAAACATCTAAAAAACAAAGCAACAGAGCCTAGGGCACTTCCACTTATGGTCCTGCAGCTTAGGGAAATTAAAATCAAAAAGACACAGCCACCCCAAAGTTTGGGATGGCTCTGTTTACAAGAAACTCGTTTACGGTACAAGTTCAATATCGCATAAAGCGAAAAATGGATAAAGAAGTTGTGGTACTTACGTACAATGCAATATCACTCAGCAATGACATCTATGTCATCAGGCCCATAGCAGCATAATGAGTGGATTCAGGTATGATGATTCTAACTGAAATAAGTCACACAGAAAAAGAAACATCATAAGATATCACTAATACACGGAATGTAAACTTGGCTACACAGGAACTGAATTTCAAAACAGAACATGGTCCCAAATTTAGAAAATCAACTTATGCTTGCTTAAGGGGAAAGGTGAGTTGGGGTGCTGCATAAAACCAGAGATTGAAATGAGCACAGATAAAGTTCCTTAAGCCAAATATGGAATAGACAAGAGCTACTCCTTGCTCAACGAAATGGACTCAAAACCCCATATTAAACGCCTAATAATGTACCTGACTAGTAAGTATCTTAAAACCTATGGATTGCTATGACTCTGAAAGTGAATCAATCGTGAGTACAGGGGCAAAAACGCAGCAGTGATAGGATTGGAGAGTTTTGGTGAGCAAATGAAGACCCTTTGAAGTCATATTGCATGGTACCCATTCCACGGGTCTCAACTCTCCAGGTTTAAGGGATTCTTCCTTCAGCTAAAACATGCATGTGGAACCCAGAGTATGATCAACCGTGTGATCGGGAGACGTGTTGAAATATGTCTCAGTTCTCGTCCCCTGGTACTCGGGTGCAACATTCCAGATGCTTTACTAACACTCTCCCGACTTGGAGAGTCAGTGCCTTTAACCTCCTGTTTGGCCCAGTTTGCAAATTCCGCGGAAGATGAACAGGAATAGGGAGAACCAATGAGAGACTAGCTGGAGGTGTCTGGACGGGAAAATTTAACTCTCATTTCCCACCAGGAAGAGGAATTAACCAAAGGCTCAGCGTGCCATGCCGGAACCAGATTAGGGCCTGAAGCAATCCTGCGGTGTTGCGGCCAGCTCACAAGAAAGCGAGTTGAAGAAAGGAGCTCAGGGGCACTGTAATTCACAAACCTGCAGAGTTATAAATGACAGCTATCATCCAAAAATATACTGAAGTAAGGCTGCCAAGAGGACTTGAAAGCCGGGCAGAATTGCAGGAAACCGATTTCAGGAGGTAGACTGGAATTGCATTTAAAGCATAGGAAAAGAGGCAGAAGGTCGACAATGATGCACTTGGCCAAAAAGGGCGTATGCGTTTTTTCCTGAATATATTCAGGAAAAAACGCATACGCCCTTTTTGGCCAACCAAGCAAGCTTGCAAAGGAAATCTGCACTACAATGAAGTCTCACTTCCCCCCCACCCGTCAAAAGGGCCATCTGAAAAAAGTGTAAAATCCAGAAAGGCAGGACAGGCCATGGAGAACTGGGAGCCTTGTTATGCTGATGGGCGGGATGTAAATTGCCAACAGCCACTCGGGAGAAGTGTATGGTGTTTCCTGAAACATCTAAAAAACAAAGCAACAGAGCCTAGGGCACTTCCACTTATGGTCCTATAGCTTAGGGAAATTAAAATCAAAAAGACACAGCCACCCCAAAGTTTGGGATGGCTCTGTTTACAAGAAACTCGTTTACGGTACAAGTTCAATATCGCATAAAGCGAAAAATGGATAAAGAAGTTGTGGTACTTACGTACAATGCAATATCACTCAGCAATGACATCTATGTCATCAGGCCCATAGCAGCATAATGAGTGGATTCAGGTATGATGATTCTAACTGAAATAAGTCACACAGAAAAAGAAACATCATAAGATATCACTAATACACGGAATGTAAACTTGGCTACACAGGAACTGAATTTCAAAACAGAACATGGTCCCAAATTTAGAAAACCAACTTATGCTTGCTTAAGGGGAAAGGTGAGTTGGGGTGCTGCATAAAACCAGAGATTGAAATGAGCACAGATAAAGTTCCTTAAGTCAAATATGTAATAGACAAGAGCTACTCCTTGCTCAACGAAATGGACTCAAAACCCCATATTAAACGCCTAATAATGTACCTGACTAGTAAGTATCTTAAAACCTATGGATTGCTATGTCTCTGAAAGTGAATCAATCGTGAGTACAGGGGCAAAAACGCAGCAGTGATAGGATTGGAGAGTTTTGGTGAGCAAATGAAGACCCTTTGAAGTCATATTGCATGGTACCCATTCCACGGGTCTCAACTCTCCAGGTTTAAGGGATTCTTCCTTCAGCTAAAACATGCATGTGGAACCCAGAGTATGATCAACCGTGTGATCGGGAGACGTGTTGAAATATGTCTCAGTTCTCGTCCCCTGGTACTCGGGTGCAACATTCCAGATGCTTTACTAACACTCTCCCGACTTGGAGAGTCAGTGCCTTTAACCTCCTGTTTGGCCCAGTTTGCAAATTCCGCGGAAGATGAACAGGAATAGGGAGAACCAATGAGAGACTAGCTGGAGGTGTCTGGACGGGAAAATTTAACTCTCATTTCCCACCAGGAAGAGG